>NC_142339.1:7966666-8268863 GCF_054954075.1 Amborella trichopoda
CACTATGCCGCCGGAAGTCTCCAACAAATTGAGACTTTCGGTAGAGGAATGGCTCCGGGAGATTTAGTACCACCGTTGGGAAGGTCCTAGCGTACTGTAGGAAACCCAAGTGCTAACATTTCATACAAACCCTACGTCACTATCCTTGCTAGAACTTAGTGCAATGACACATTAACCCAAACATTTTAATCAAGTAATTACCACTAATAATCTATAGAGTAAAAACATTTGCAAATATAAGTGCCTCTCAAAATTTAGCACTCAATAGTGTTTTTGTAACGCGGCCTAGCCCCCCCACCTACCCAACCCACAAAAAAAAAAAAAAAAAAAAAAAGAAAAGAAAACCTATTTCATTTTTATTTAATTTTTTAATCCGTTTTTTTAGGGAGTTAATTAATACCTAGAGTAGTTTGGGGCTCTGAGTTTATTAATTTGGATGGAATAGGCTTGCTAGGCACCTCGATTGGGTTATGGATTTTGTGGGATCATCTGATCTTACAAAGTTTTGAGATCATTAAAAAAAGTTACTGTTAATTGTTTTCTTTCATGGGCCTTTACTTGATTTCTCTGGGGGGGGTCAATGAATGTATGGTCCGAATTTTTCAGCGCATAAACAACTTTTTGTTAATGATATGACCGATGTGTTATTCAATTACAATTCTCCTATTTGCATTGGGGGAATTTCAATCTCATTCGTTGGCCAAATGAATCCTCCTCAGGAGGCTCTATTAATTATGCAATGTAGATGTTCAATAGTTTTATTGAATATCAGTATTATTAATCTTATTATGTCCAAGCTTGACAAGTTTTTTGTTTCTGGACGTTGAGTGGAACCTTTTCTTTTTGTCTTTGCAAAGGCTATTTTTAGACTTTCATCAGACCATACACTGATTTTGCTCAACTCTAGTAATTTGTGCAGCGGTCCTAACTTTTCAGAATGGATATAGGGTGGTTGGAGGAACAAGAGGTTGTGGATATTATTAGAAGTACGTGGAAAAATACTATCACTTATAGCTCTTTGGATTACCAATTACAAAAGAAACTTTTTAATATTAAGCATAAATTGATTGCTTGCAAGGTAGAGAGCGGATATCAATTGAGAGGAAAAATAGAGACGGTTCTTATGGATAATGAATTGATAGACTACAATGTTCAGTTGACGGGTGCTTTAATAGATGATATAGTGGTGGATAGAAATGCAAAATTTAAGGCTCTGCATGATTGCCATAGGTTGGAAGAAGTTTATTGGAAGCAAAGATCCAAAGCTAAGTAGTTTAAAGTAGGTGATCTCAATACCAAATTCTTTCAAGTCAGAGCTAATGCTAGAAAGAGACAAGATGATATCTCCAGAATTGTTATTCCAGGGGTTGCTGAAGGTGATCATGTTGGTATGGAAGATAGTATTGTCAATTTCACATATATCATATTGATTCCAAAAAATCAGTACTTGCTACTCTATTAGATACCAGACCCATTAGCCTGCTCACAAGCATTAATAAAATTGTGGCTAAAATTTTAGCTGAAAGGTTTAAGTTAATGTTGTCCGTTATTATCTCTGATCCTCAGTCAACTTTTATTCAATATCGTTTGATTATAGACAGTATTTTGTGGCACATGAATGTATCCATTCTAGAATTCTGAGTCAATTGTTAGGAGTGCTCATTAAGTTAGATATGGAAAAAGCTCATGGCAGAGTAGAGTGGGGTATTCTTATGGAGATCATGAAGAAGATGGGTTTGGAGCCAAATGGAAAAATTGGATCTTCGGTTACCTTTCATCAGCTCACTTTTCAATATTGATCAATGGAAGCCCAAAAGGTTTTTTCATAGCCTATAGGTGTTTATGTCAGGGTGATCCATTGTCGCCTTTGTTGTTTACCCTTTACGTCGAGTGTTTTAGTCTTCCAGTTCAGAATGTGGAAAGTAAGGGCAATTTCTCAGGCTTCAAAGTTGCCACTCAAGAGCTGAGTTTGTCTCATATCCAATACGTGGATGAGACACTCATCTTTTGTGAGGTTGATCTGACCCAAATGAATAATATTGCTAGATTCTTGAGATGTTGTGAAGAAGCCATGTGGCTTAAAATCAACTTTGAGAAGATATATGTGATAGGTATTAATTATGATGAAAGTCTTGTGTGGGGATGAGAAACTTTTATGGGATGTAAGGTAAACTATTTCCCTATTACCTACTCAGGCTTTCCTATTTCAAATGGAAAACTTTTAGTTTTGTTGTAGGATAAAGTTGTGTAAAGAGTTCAATTTAAATTGGATCTATGGAAGCTTAACTTTTTGTCTTTGGGTGGGAGAGTTACTCTACTGAGATCTTGCTTGGCAAATCTACACATCTATCAAATGTCGCTCATTCATATGCCTAATTCAATAGCAAAACTGATTGAGTGAATGATGCATAACTTTTATGGGGCTACTATAGTGAAGAATGCAAATACCATCTTTTGAGGTGGGATAAGGTTTGCACTCCCAATAATGAAGGGAGCCTTGGGTTAAAGAAAAATGTGCTCATTAATAAGGCCGTACTTTGCAAATGGTGGTGGCGGAGCTTTCATCTGAAAGATCATTTGTGGTATCGTGTTCTAATTGCAAAATATGGCTTCGATAGAATAGGAATGTGAATTGGAAGTAGTAGAGGAAATGCGCATCGATCAATTTTTTGGATATCCATTTTTCTATGTACGCTTTTATTAGAGCGGAATTTGCGATGGTTTATTCGAAATGGCAACCAAGTGTCATTTTGGCAAATGGATTGGGGATAGGGCATTGAATATTGCTATCCAGAGATTTTTTACAAGGTGGCTTAACCAAATGCTAAGGTGGCTGAAGTTTTTTAGATTTGGGGAAATCAAGTTGTTTGGAATTTAAATTTTATGTATAATAGGCCAAATGATGGGCTTTACCCTCGGTTGAGCTTATTATTGGAGTTGGAACATATATATATATTTCTCAAAGTTTGGAAGATGAGATTGTATGGGATGTTGAAAGCGATAGGAAATTTTCGGTCAAATCAATCCATAGGTTGTTGTTCCATGATCATTAGCATTGGTCTTTACCGAAAGTTGCCCAAATTTGGAAAGGTCGATCCCCCACAAATTCCAGGTGCTTGTGTGGCTAGTTGTTCAAGATAAGTTTCTAACTATAGACAATTTGATCAAGACGAAGGAAATTCTGTTGAACATTCGTCTCATGTGTAAGAAGGATGGAGAATCTAAGGCCCATTTATTTATATGGTGTTGGTTTTTTTAACTTTTAGAGGTTTGAGGGTTGCTATGCCCCAATTTGTTATGGGGATTGTGCACCCACTGGCCTTTAAACATTTACCAAAAAGTGCGATTTAGAAAATTGTGAGGAGCAATTTTATGGGAAATTTGAAAATAACAGAATATGAGAACTTTTAATGAGGATATTTTATCTTATGATATAGTGCTTTACAATGTTAAGCATACTCTATGGTGTCGGTTGTCAGTTACTAAAGAGGGGTGGGGTATTTCGGAGGTAAATGTTATGCTCAACCTTCAAAATTGGTTTCGGTTGGGTATCGTCAGATGTCGGCTTAGAAGCATTTGGGTTCCGCTTACGATGGAAGGTTTCAAACTAAATTTTGATGGGAGCTCCCTTGGTAATGGGGGGGTGACAGGTATAGGGGAGCTAGTTAGGAATTGGAACGGGGCTTCAATCTTTACCTATTCCGGTCCCATTGGTGTGGCGCCTGCTAACCACACTGAAATTCTTACTCTCTTCCACGGGATGAAGCATTTCAAAAGTAAGAATTTGGGTATGTGTTGCATGGTGGTAGGGGATTCTATGAATGCTATTGATGGTACAGTAAGGAGCAAAAAGTGCCTTAAAAATTTAAAACGATTTTGATATAGATTTTAGATATGACGGAATCATTGATTATTTCTTTTCATCATATTTTCAAGGAAGCTAATGTGGAGGTTGATATTCTTGCTAACAGTAGAGCATCTGTGCTGTCGTTTTTAGTGTTGGATGATGCAATTCTTTTTATTTAACTTTCTTCCATTAATAAATAAAGCAACATGCTTGTCAAAAAAATACAATAAATAAAGCAACTTTGGCAAAAAAAAGAAAAAAATCCCTACCCCAAAAACTATAATTTTAATTTTATTATTTATTTTTTATAGTTTTTTGGATTTCTCATTCAGACCCATCCAAACCAATTTGGATGATTGATACAACAATCCGACAGGGATCCGTGGGGTGGACGATCACCCCACAGGTCTTGAGTTCTGAAATACTGTTCCGACTGCAAATGAAATGGATTGTGCAGATTCTGCCATGTCGAAATTCAAAACGAAATATATAAAAGCCCCATCAGGATTATAAAAAGTACATGCCATGCCACTTGCCCAACATGCAAAAAGAACGTGTGCGTAGAGAAACAGAAATACGTCCAAATTCAATGCCCATTAAATCAAAATGCTCTCTCCACTCACCTGCCTACCCTAAAACCCACCACATCACTTTCTTAAATGACCAAGATTCCCCAATCTTTTCCCCGAAATGACCACTTTTTATCAACACATGATCTAAAATGGGAATGCCAAGGCCCAATCTGAATTAAAAGAACAGCCTAAAAACACAACCCATATTTATGCAATTTTCAGAATAAAAGTACCAAAATTTATGTAGTTTCCCGTGAGATGCTTGTTTGGTGTAGGCATGAAACTTGGCATCTCAGTTTTTTAAACCCAAATTTGGAAAGGTTTGATTTAGTATGAAGTAGTGGAACAGTTCAGGCCAAAGTTTGGACAACTTTTGGGTTTAAAATTCAAAATGAGTGCTTTAATTTATTAGGTATTGAGAGACATTATTGATTTGGGTTTTGTATCCTTTTCTGGGCTCTGGCAACAGTATGGAAGCTGGCCACAATTTCCCTGAATTTTAATGTAAAACAAACACTTTCATTGTTTGAGAAGGGTATTCCCGCCAAATTTTTTAGGCAAAAGCCAAAATCAACGGTATAAGTGGTTTGTATAAAGTTGTAACTTTAAACAATTAAATTAAGGCACACTTCCACATTTTATTATAACATGTAATTTTGGTATCGAAATTTTTTAAGATGGCCTAAGATTTTATTTTCATCTCTAATTAAGTAAATCTATAAACATATGTAAATATTGAAAACGGACTATTTTTTAAACTCGAGATCCTTTTTTATATATATTTACATTTCAATATCAAAATATTTAATTAAAAAGTTTTCCAATATTTAAACAGCTTTTTCCAATAGATTTTTTTAATTCTACATTTTAAAGGGACAACCTTATATAAACTTTTTACTTATTAAGATCAAGATCACCGTTGCAATTTCCATAAAAGATCGGAGGCATTTCTGACGTGAAGCTCACATTTTACAAAGAGTGTCCTACCACGTTTCCCATATCCGATAGTACTCGTCTACCATTTCTAGAATAGTTTGAGGGTGTTTTCGTCACATTCTCTTTTCCAAGAGTCCCTATTGGTTTGGTTGCTTTTGGAACCCCAGGACTTGAGAAGGGACGATCTATTTTCTTGCGCGATAATAATTGAGTCTGAAAAGGAGTTTCCACGTCGGATGAATGGTGGGCCCCGCAAAAGAGAAGCTCCAGATACACTTGTTGAAGTTTTGAGTTCGTGGCGTCAAGCTTACGTGCTCTCTGCTCTGACCTCATTGCCCTCTTCCGCCACGTCAGCATCTGGAATTACAAAAAAGGGCAGGAAAATGGATTGATATTTCTCCTTGATATCCTATCCTACATCCATTAGATATGATATTCATGTCTAATTACAATGAAGGAGCTGAGAAAAGATAAATATACATGCATATATGCAAAAGGAAGAAAATTTCAGGTTCCGAGCGGCTTGGGCCACAAAATTTGGCTGGAGGGCCGGGCCAGGACCAAGCCACCGTAGCTTAAGGGCTATTTCCTGGCCGGCCATGGCCATGACAAGGTGGTCTGATTCAGCCAACCCTAAGCCAAGGACTCAAAACCTGGCTAGGCTTGGGCTGGCACCCATGAGGACTAGTATTGAGCAAGGCCAAGGCTAACCCAGCTTGTGCACAACCCATTGCTAGCCCTTAGGCGAACCCATATTAAAGGAGATATCAATGAATGAATGGCTAGCATTGTGTTTGAATTTTGATAGGGGAAAGCTTTCTATATGCCACTACATATATAAAATTTTTACATGCCACTCTCCTCGAGTCATCCGATCTAAATGGGTGGTTGAGATGACGCCAATTACAATGTCACGAGTGAGCTTCTCACTCTTTGATCTAGATTTGACATTTCATAATATTTTTTGAAAAAAAAAAATTACAAATCATATGAAAGTGAAGTTTGATGTGTATCATATTTATTCTTAGAGTAATGATCCCATGAGACCCTATAAAGAGTAATGTATCAAATTTATTCTTAGTGTATCATATTTATTCCTAGAGTAATGATCTTAATAGGGCACACCCATAAAAATATATCAAAAAATACTTTCAAATAAAAAGACCAAATGATCCCTCAAATTTCAAGGGTATTTAGGTCTTTTTTTTTTTTGAAAATATTGTTTTAATATTTTTCATAAGTATGACTCTATGAGAGGAGAGATGCCCCAAATTTGGTGTTAATATGATTTATATAAAAAAATTGAAAATAAAATAATGCTTAGGTACGACATTATGATTGGGGTTATCTTAGTTATCCGATTCCGATAGGGTGATTGGGAGAAGGGTGGTATGCATAATTTCCATACACCAAGCAGCATATAGAAAACTTTCCCCTCTAAAGAGGAGATTCTGATAAACCCAAAATAATGGCCTTGTTGGACTCATCTATGATCTCTCAAACCAAAAAATTAGAAAAAATCATCATAAAAGTTTTGAATGTTACCTGGTCTTCAAGTTTGGTTAACTTCTTGTCATTGTATATGGCTTGGTTTTGCCAGTGGTCTCTATCTTCCCTTAGGGAGTGGAGTTGTTGGTTTAAGAGAACCAAGGTGCGATCCACCTCTACCCATTGTTCTGCCTCTTCTTCTAATTGCTTTAAAACATGCCTCATCATCCTCTTATATGCCTCCTGATGCATGCCCTTTGTAATGCAATGCACACAGTAGCCAACATCAACAAATTCATCAAAGTATAAAAGAAAGAAGAAAGAAACAAAATGAGATGGAAGACAAAGAATTACACTCCAGGGTTAAATAATCAGGTTTTTTTAATGTCGCTTATATGAATCATGTTCCATCATTCTACTCTATCAAGGGTTTAATAAGATCATAATTATTGAATAATTACACTTCAGGGTTAAAATTATCACCTTCTTTCAATGTCGGTTACATAAATCTTGTTCCGCCGTTCTAGTCTACCGAGAGTCGTATCCTCATTCAGACCATAATTATTGAATTAATAACTATCCATATAGATTCTCTTTAAGTTAATTATTTATGAAATGGGTAAGTTAGATTAGAAGGTTAAAATGCAATTCAATAGATTAAACATGAGCAGCAAATTTTCTTCAACAACAGTTAAAAAGAGAAAAAACTCCAGAGTGTACATTTTAGCCAAAGAAAATACATCTAAGACAGAGCTGTTCCTCAATTTATAATTTTCCATAGTCTCCTGATAAGTTTGTATACAAATGTGAATCAATTTTGCAAAATGAGCGAAATATCATTCCAAAAAATTATTGCAATTACCGAGTTGGCAGAAGAAACGGTATCATCGAGCTCGTGGCTTCGACTGCGGCTTCTTTCCTGCGTTTGTATAGAAGATTAGGAATTAGGATGGACTACAGTCACAAAATTTCAAGTAAATAAAGTTTATATCTCGAGATTGGAACTCAGAAGAGTAATTGTTATGTTATGCTTCAATGGAAAATAATTAATACAAAAAATGGAAAGTTTAAAAAGTCTAGAAGAAAATCAACCGCATTTCCCTGTGAAATAGGTCCTCTTTCTTTATTTTCACCTTTTCTCAAAGTAAAAATTTTCCACACTCTACATCCACAATCACACAAGAAAATGAGAAGCAGAGTTTAGAGAGAGAAACTCAAGTTTGAAATGGCGTCAGGACTGATTATAAGTTCACAGAGGAAAAGGCAAAGGAAATCAAAGGCATTTCCAGGTTCTTTCCATTATCAGAGACAGCAAACATTTCGACTCTTTTTCGAACTCGGTAACAAACAGAGGAAAACAATTTGCAGTTCAAAGAATGAGAAAGAATCACAAATGCCGGAATCAAAGTTTGCAGTTGAATCGAGAAATGACAGATTATATATGAAATGAGAGACAAATTCACCGTCGATTTCGATGAAAGTAGGGATTCAGGCTTGGAACTCCTCCCTGAATCCTCAGTGCAAGCTTTGAGTTGCTCTTCTCTCGACTCCGATTTGTTTTGCAGCTTCTGCAGCCTTCTTTCGATCTCGAGAAGCTGAGAAATTAGATTTGATCTCTTCACTATTTCCTGCTCCTCTTTCTCTACCGAAATTCTTCTTGTTCCATGGATTGAATCAAAGCTTCTTCTATGCTTTTGCATTTTCTCTCACTATATCAATTATAAAACGCACAAAATGAATATCTGATTGCGAAATGGAGTGGGTATCGAGCCAGTGTATCTATATGGGAGCGGGAAGATAAAATTACGGAAAAGCCCCTGATTGCTTTATGGGATGAAATGAATACCATCAAACCATAATGACTCTCGGAGCGGGATTCTAAAGATTATGACTGTTTTGCCCCAATGAAAGAGGCCAGCTCTTGTCATTATTGTTTTTATTATATATATATATATATATATATGGAAAAAGTTGGAATTAGTTCAAATTGAATCTGAGTTGATCCGACAATCACATATGTATGGTAGTATTTGAATTTTCTTATATAAATCCAAATCATTTGAAATTTTTGGAGTGTGTTCATAAAAAATAGTTGAATTTTTGAAAAATATTAAAAAAATATTTTACATAAAATAAATTGACCAAAATTCCCCCGAAAAGATATGTTGGTCATTTTTTTGTGAATACTTTTTTTTATATTTTTATTAGATGTATCTTTATGAGAAGAACACATGCCTAAAATTTCAAATGATTTGGATTAGTAGAAAAAAATTTAAAATTCAAACACGAAATGATGTCGTGACCATCAAATTGGTCTACATTCAATTTAGGCCGTTGGGCTGATATGTTCATATGAACTAGTGGGCTAATCCCAGCTTATATATATATATATATATATATATATATATATATATATATATATATATATATATATATATATATATATATATATATATATATATATATATATATATATATATTATCCTACGATACCTTCCCACACCTAAAGGATCTTCATTAAATTTGGCACAGATCTTTAGAAAAGTCATCACATGGGTGTGGGGCTTGACTTTTCTAGATATCTATACCAAATTTAATGGTGATCCTTTGGAGTCCTATACACATAGGTGTGTGAGGGTCTCACAAGGTCATTTCCCATATATATATATATATATATGGAGAGGGTGTGGTTTGTATAGAGCCTGGGCTCTGAACAATCAAATTTGAGCCTATTTCAAATAGTGTCAACAAATATGGTTTTAACACCGAAAATCTTTGTGACAGCTTGAAAATATATTTTCATCTTTATTTATAAAGTTTAAAGCTTCAAAAATGATGTAGATCTATAAAAACTTGAAACTCTTGAAAATTGACAGTCAAAAAATGCATTACAAAGTATATTATTTCCAAAACTTGAAATCAATTTTTTCTTGTATCCATGCATCTTGATGTCGAGATGATAAATTTGAAGATATTTGGACATCAAAACAATTTCGTTTAGTGAAATTTTTTAGGTAGGCTCAAATGTGATTGTTTAGAGCCTTGGCTATATATATATATATATATATATATATATATATATATATATATATATATAATTTATCTCTCACGAGTATTTCAATAATTTTTCCTTGAAAGAATTAGCTTAAAAAAACATTATGATGGCTTACAAATCCATTTGCACCCTTGATGGTGAAATTTGAAGTTTAAAATGTGGTGCAAATCCAACGCATATGTGAGAACTTGAAATTGAAAGTGTAATACAAGTCTGGAAGGTGATGTCGTCTTTCCGGCAACCGAACGGATCCACTATCAGAAACTTATCTACGTAGTTACGCTCTTAGCTGGCCGACTTTCTGTCTTTCCAACCAACACAAACCTCTTGCCAACCCAATTGTCTGGCTAGACCAGAAGAATGAATCTATGTATGTGCGGCCGCTGCAACTGTGTTTAGGCTAGACCAGAAGAACGAATCTATGTCTATGCGGCTGCTGCAACTGTGTTTTAGGCTAGACCAGAAGAATGAATCTGTATCCATGCGGCCGCTGCAACTGTGTTTAGATGAGATTTGAGTTGCATGTTCAAAAAACCGCAACCCTAAGAAACACTTTCCCATTATTTCATAAAAGAAAAAGGAGTCAAAAGATGAAAATTTAAGGTTAATATTTTATTTAACAGTCAAAGCCTTATGAAATATTTAATAAAACCTTTATGAAACATTAATTAATCCAATTCCATCTAGCATAAAGAGTAACTTAGAACAATGACCCATGAGAATATCTTCCCATTGCCCAGTATCCAGAATTAGGAGTTTGAATTTTGAACACAACAAAGAATATCTTCCCATTACCCAGTATCCAGAATTAGGAGTTTGAATTTTGAACAAAACAATAGGGAAACAGGGGCTCTTTTCCAAATATTTTGCCTTCTTTTATCAAAAATTAAAGCCAAAGACTAAAATTTTTCAGTTGACATTTATCGAGAAAACCTCATTTGACTGGCTGCAATCTTGTAGACTTGAAACTGACAATCTGAAAGCCATAACTCTCCGCTACCCTTCTTTCTTTTTATTTTTGCTCGTCTTCTCTCCCACAAAAACATCCATCCCGAACCACGTGAAAGGGAGCACGTGGTGAATATTTAAATATATATCTCTCAAGAAAAAGAATGTTTAACTATAAAGGAAATGAGGTATTAAACATGGTCTTATAGAACCCTCGTTGAATAAAAAGGAAAAAATTTATATAAGGTTGACACCTTATATTATAGAATTAAACTGCACTTTAAAATTCCACCGGAAAATGTCATTTTGACATTAGAAAACCATCTATGTTGATCATCTCGACATCAAAATGTATAGATATGGAAAAAAAAAAAAAGATTTTAAATTTAAAAACTGTACATTTGCAACTGAGTATCTGAACCATCCATTTTCAACATTTTCATACATTTGTAAATCTACTTGATTTAACCGCTTTTGAATTTTAAAATTTTATAATTAAAAATGAAAACATATTCTCAAGCAATTCCAAGAATTTTCGACCCCAAATTACATGACAAAGTTTGGACTTACACCTTACTTTTTAATGGTACAACCTGGTGCCCCAATAGAAATAATCACCAATTACCCAAAAATAAAATAAAAATAATCACCAAAAATTTGTAGGGTTTGATGACCAACACGTGTAGAGAGGGGAGAGAATTATTTTTCTAGAGGAAAAAAGAATTTTTTTTTTTTTTCAAAAAAAGGGAAGCTCATGTGAGAGAATGATGAGAGAGAAAGCAGTTGTATGATTTCTCTTTCTCTCTATTTCCATGCAACGGAATCGATCTCATCACGAGCCGACTTGTAGAGCTCGAGGCGCTTGGCGATGGCTTCTCTCTTCTCCATGAGAGCAGGATCCTCATCAAGCATGACCCCCAATTGCTTCTTCTGCGCGAAACCAACAACATTTGTACTTCAAATTTTAAAGCTGAAAATCATCAGAGAGAAAAAAGCTTCATAATCTTTAGTGAAAAAAGGCGATTGACAATAAAAAGTTAGAGAGATGTGACACAAGAAAAGAGAAGCTGTTTCTCTCTCTAAAGATTAAGGCTGGTTTATCCTTGGATTCTACTTTGGTTCCTGTGCTTTGGCTACCCTTTTGAATTTACCTCAGCCTTTACTTCCTTGCGTCATTGCATAAAGTCACTTTCCCTTGTTTTTGAATTTTTTTTTTCACTTTTTTTTTTCTTTTTTTTTGGGACATGTATAAGCTTTCCATCTTTATATCGACGCCCTATGCTGTGCTTCTGGGTTACATGTACTCCCTCGGTCTGAGACCTACTTGGAGGATATTTTCAATTTGAAATTTGGATGAAGTTTCTTTTAAGGGATAGGCTTTAAGAAAACAAAATAGAAGTCTTATCTCAAATTCTCGAGAGCACTTTCGGCAACGTCTAAAACCAATTTCCAACACTGAAGACAAATTTTGAAACTAAAAAAATGCAAGATCTGTGAACACTTAGTTTTAGGGTGAAATGAATAGTATAGATAATTTGTCACAACATACACTTGTTTTAGAGTTTGAAATCTCAATTTTATTTTGACAATCATCATGTTCAAGCCAAGATGATGGATGTAAAGGTTTTCCAAATGCTTGAATTGTAATTTTTTATGAGTTATGAGTTGAGGCTTTACTTATTTTGATAGGACTGCAGCCCTATCAAACTATTTTTCTTAAAATTTTAGGAACCACCTAAGAATACGAAGATGATTAATCTTAAAATAAAAATCTGAAGTTTGGAATGTTTTTTTTAGCACTCACATCTACTGTCTAAAAATTAGACAGTCTCTGTTTTATTCTCGAGACATTATTTTTTTGAATTGTATAGAGAGTGCCATTAGGAATTCTTTTTGTGGAAGTTAATTTATGGATTGAACAGGTTAAATCCCCAAAATCATAAATGAGCTTATTCTCGAGACATTATTTTTTTCAATTGTATAGAGAGAGCGATTATGAATTCTTATTGTGGAGGTTAATTTATGGATTGAACAGGTTACATCCCCAAAATCCTAAATGAGCTTTTACAATGTGTAAACTAGCATTGTTTGGGCAAGAATAACCCAAAGCATGGAAACTCGAAATCTTTTTGGGATGCATAGGGGAAAAGTAAATGTGTGTGAGTGCGCATATGCGAGAGATAGGGAGTCCATAGCACTGATATCAAGACCAAAATGTACAGGCCAATCAAACTTATCATACATGATACCTTAGTATGTATATGGTCCAGAGCACAAATGAGGTTCGGTAGAAAATCAGTCAACAAAAATTTGATTTGTTTAATTGGCTATTTTTGACTGGTTGGATTGACAAGATAAAATTAAGGCAATTATTTTTAATAATATATCTTATATGTTTAGCTATTATTCTTACATTTTTTTACTAAGAAAACTAATCTAGCCAGTTTGACCAACATTTAGACTAATTTTGATTAGATCAAGCCCTTAATCAGTGCATTGACTGGTCCAATTATAATCCATTGGTTCATTGGCAGGACATCGGTGACCCTGTCGCAAAAGTCAACATGGTTTTGAGCTTTGTCTAAGGATACTTTATCTCATGTCTAATCATGAGATGCTTTATCTCTTTTTCTTTCTTTTACCATTTTTTAGAGACTTCGAACGGATGTGTGTGTGAAAAAGGAGACAAGTTAGTGGAAAGAAAATGCACAATTGTTTGGAATCAGACACTGGCTCGATTGTCATGGGGTTGACGATTCGAAAACTTTGTCCCAATTTAAAAACACCCGAAATGAAGAAAAGTAATGGGAAAGTATTATACATTGTAGTTCACAAGACCGAACCTAACCAATAGTTCGACTGGTGCTTTTGTCAATCTAGGCGAGAGTTAAAAAACCTAATTTATTTAAAAACTTGTCAAAATCAATGTTTGAATGGTTTTACCGATCCGACCAACCAGTTTCGACAAAGTTCGATTATCTAAACAAAGTAGACATCTTTTTTTCTAATATATTATATGTTTTTAAACTATTGTTCATAATATTTTTAAAATCCAGTCAAATTGGTTTGACTGACGATCCGACAAGATTTGACTAGACCAAACCCCTAAAATAACACTTAATATTTATCACATCATACACCGTAAGCTTGGCCATTCCCTATAGCTAGTGTGATGTGTAGTTGAGACATCGATGGTGATGACTGACTATATGATGTGTAGTGGAGACATCGATGGTGACGACTGACCATAGTTCCTAATGGCAGACGTTCACCCTAGCATGGATAAGATCAAGTCTTTGGAAACAGTGGATGTCACCATTGTGTACCATTTAGCACACACCACACCATAGTGTATGGTATATTTTCCCAAGATAAGATAGCAGACCACACCAATCTAACTTATATGGAAATCATAAGAGAACATTACATTGAAAAAAAATTTATTGCATCGAGGTAAATAGCATGGTGTATGGAAGACCAACAGAATCAAGACTTTGCTGATATATTTTACAATTAAAACATTACAGGAAAAGAAAAGTATAAGAACCCCATGAGGTCATATAGATGGTTCATACCATCTATGGGATCTGTATGATATATTTAAGGGATTGTATAATTATGAGACCATTTACTTTTGGTACAAAGAGGACACAATTACATGTAACCATCAGATGTGAAACCTGATAGCTTAGGTGTGTCTTGAAGTTCGAAAAGATTTCTTTTGAGCTCTGAGCCTAGTCAATTGAACAAATGTGGCCATCTGATGATCAAGATTAATTGTGACATCCATGTACCAAATATAAATGGTCTCATTGTATACTTTTCCTCTACTTAAACTCATACTTCTGAATGAATGTGTTCTTTCATAGCTAAATAAACAACTAGGACAATGTCACATCCACCATGGAAGCAGGGAACAAGGCCTCCTATTTGGGAGTCCAAGAGTCTCAGGGGCTCAAAAAGTTCCCTAATGTGGGAACTTGCAACAAAATTGTTAAAATTTTTGTTTTGGAAAAACCCGGCAAACAAATGTCAAAAATTCTCTCCAACACAAAATAATAATCAGGGAAAAGATAACCATGGGCCTTTATAGCGACTGAGATAAGAGATAACCATAACATATCCACCATCAAGTGAAATGCTAGGAACATTTTAGAAAATTGATGGGAAGAGAACTATTTGAAAAATAAAACAGACCAAAATTGTGCTTTCAGGAAATGCAAAGAGATAAGAAAGAAAAGTAACAGGAAGCTCACCTCTCTTTTACCAACTTGAGAATAGAAGTGGTCCAATAAAGATCGCTTGGCCTCTCGAACCTGACAGTGAACCACGGCTTTAGGGATTGAATTCCTCAGAGTATCACACACCATGCCCACATAGGATGATACATTGGATCCTGATAACGCAACCACATAAGACTCACACATAAACAATATGAAGAAAAAAATCGCGGAAAATTATACCATACATGTCCTAGGCATGGTATACTGTGCATTCTCAAGACAAGTGAAGATATACCATGACTGACACTCTACCTTGGAATTACAGTCCTTCTCCACCATCTGTTTTGGAAACAGATGGTGGATGCCTGTAGATATGTAGTGTACACACATATGCATACAAAGGATACTTATGTTATATACTGTCCAATGTAAAATTTAGCATATGGTCCCCCTCTCTCCACCCCCAAAAACAAAAAAAGATTTCGCTGGAACAAATTCAGATGCATTGACCCTAATCCAAAATGCCAATCAACTCTAATCGCTTGTAAATGTCATTAAAAAAACTCTTGATAGAAAATCATCTTGTAATAAATGTTAACATTTATCACAAATGGCAGAACCTATTCCTCCAAGATTCTAACAAAGTTAGGGCATTGTGGTCATCTTAATTTGTGACTTATTTTAAACTTTGATCATGCAATGTTTGAAATGGAGGAATTCTTCATTTTTATCAGCTACAGTCAATGGCTAAATTGATATTGCAAAAAGATTTCATGCTTCCAAGGGCGTATAATGAACATTTACTCGCCCGGATAAAATCCAATCTAGGAGTAATTTTAGGACCCCAAATTCGGGGATGTAACTTCACCAACCCATATGCTAAAGTCAATAAAAAAAATCCTAATCGCATTCTCTATGGGCTTGAAAAAAAATAATGCCTCAAGATTAAATAAAAACCGTCCAATTTTTCAAGCCTGAGATCCAAGTGTCAGAAAACTCAAAATCGAATATTTTTCTCTTGAACATAATCATCTACTGATTATGAAAAAAAGCCTTCCCAAATAAGTTTTCTACACGAGGGAGTAAGTATACAGTATGCTCCCGCAGGATCATAGTATAGACACTCATTGTTACGGCACATTTAAAAACTATAAAGTGATTATCTGTAGAATATAAAAAATGTTGAACAGACTAAAAGAAGTGCTTACTTCATTAGATATTCAGCATTTCAGTCTTCCATTTGTTTTTTAATGTTGTGTCAAGGGCTGGCAGTCTAGTGTGTTTTGCAGACAACCACAAACATTAGGGGACATCATATGGCCATGTCCCAAGAAGAGCAGCAAATTTTGAAAAGTAGAGGAACTTGTTAGTACGCAAGGGATAACTAACCCATGCAGCTGATGAGTATTTCTATCACCAGCATTCGTAAAATAGTTACCGTTTCTAAGAATATCTTTAATAAAATACCAGCAATTGTAGTGAAAATTACAATCTCTAAAGTATGTGGGGGACCCATTCATCCCCTAGAAATTTCATATTGCCCACCACTGGAATAGAGAGACTTTGTGAGGTGTTGGGGTCTAAAGTGGGCAAATCATGAAGATAAATTTTTCTCTCCAGTATGTTTTCAAAACCAGAAGACTGTTCAGTACTTACAGTCATATTCTTTAAAACCGGGGCATCAGACATTAAGTGAGAAACTTACCAATCCTCCTGAGGTGGCCTTCACCATAGCGGTCATTGGTGGGGGCAGTTGGATTCCCACCCTTCTCAGCTTCTAGAGGGAGCTTCCTGAAAAAGTCAACCGTAAGGTAGCTTGATTCCATCTCGACCAGCCTCAGGATAGTCTTACGACTGTCCTCTCGAAATCTCTCGAGGGCTTCATTGGCTGCTGCAGCCAAATCAGCCTGAAGAGTTGGAAACCGTTTTAGCTCCTGTAGACAAACCATGCGAGTTAAACCAACACATTCCCCCCCTCTCTCTCTCTCTCTCTCTCTCTCTCTCTCTCTCTCTCTCCAATGAATTCTTTGTGTTAAAACTCTCATGCATGCTCACGTGTGTTTGCGCCCACATTCTGGAAATTATGGGGAAATTTGATTAGATTCTTGAGGTATAGTCCAATAGACTGCTATATGGTATTCAAGGATACAACCACCAAAACATCAACCATTCCCACAAATGGATGGTAAGAGATTAACTTGAATGGAGCCCAAGGGACATTCAATCCGGTGCCTTTAATCTCCAATCATCTCTTAATGGAGGCTTATTGTGGCTGTAGCTTAGAGAGTGCCATGTACAGATCCCCACAGGACTATGGTACACTTTTCTAATATGTATATCAGCCGGGATTTGTGGTCATCTCAAAAAATCATTGGTTACTTATTGTTCCTGAGTTTTATCGCACTAAACCAATACAAGAAAATAGAATCTATGTTATACAAACCTGTGATGATTAGTGTTTAAGGTTGTTGATCAGGAGAACAAGAATTGTGGCAGAAACTGGGGACACATCAGTTGGAGAATTGAAAAGTAATTTCTCAATTGGAAAGGAAACGGAGGATTTACAATTGGACAAATGAATAGCAGTTTCTCAACTGGAGGGAAAAACCTCAGCAAGGTTTCAACATTTATTCTTTAATATATCATTTACTTACCTAGCAAGAGAAGAAAAGAAACAAGACATGAAGTGTATTTTGGTTGTTGGCCCATTCCGACATGCAAGGTATACTTCCAGTTTTGTAAAATTAGATGGGCAATTTGAGGTCTCTTTTGAAAGAAAAGGTTGCCTACGACACTTTAAAGACATCATAGATCACAAGATCTCAGGGTCAATAGCATGGTATTGAACAAGATAAAAAAAAGTCATGCACATTTGTACTAGGATATAAGTGCTGAAGAAAAGGCAAAGCTTCCTAACGCAAATATAAGACCACAAAAAATCGAATTTCATAGAAGAAATAAGAGGATCCATGACAGACATGGAAATTAAATTGAGGAATGAAAAGTCCCATAACACTAGAATCACATATATCACTGAATTTCTCACCTGGGTTTCTCCTATAGACTTCCGAACAAGCTCCTTCAATACGAAATGCACCTGCAAGGGATAAGCAAGCGTGAATCAAGCTATTAGGCATGCAAAGACAAACATTCAGAAAAAAATGGAAGGAAGAGAGAACTTACAGCATCAACAGAAGCCTCAGCAGGGCCTTTAAAGAAGCTAAGAGAGCTATCAATGAGGCGCCTATATCCTTGTTCAGGAGCAATCAAATGAGGCTGATAACCGTCAGCCTCAGACACAACTTTCCTCACATTTTGCAGGGAAAGATGGCGATCAAATGGAAGCTTTCTAAGTGCAGCTGGAAGTTGATTGTCAAAAACACCATATATTCTATCTCCTCCAGGTCGCCTGAGCAACAGTAGGCAAAAGCATATTAGATTTCAAATTAGAACCCATGCATTTCCCCAAAACGGAAAAAATATCATATCATCAGAAGGCAGTTCTTTTCGGATCTGATAATATCTAAGGAAAATATCAAGAAGACGTTTTGACCACCTGCATCAGCAATCGAGTGCTCCATCAACTTCACATTTTGAAATAGATCCCAGACATTACTTTTAAATAATGATTGTTAAGTCAGATATTTAAAATACTAAACAAGTATATCAGTAACACTTGAGCCATTTTTCAAAAAAAAAAAAAGTCCAAGCACTGTCTCAAAATTTCAAGTTTTTTAGGCACTTGCATGAATTATGCAAGTGTTGTGAGAATGATTTGATATTCCCACAAATATCAAAATCCCATCTTATCATGTTGGCTTCTGCATCATTGCTGCTAGGAGGTCTCTCAACTAACTAATAAAAATGAAAACGTTGCAGCAATAGCAATTACCCTCCATCCAGATGTTCTTTGAATACACGGTCAAAAGCACGGCACAGCTCCAAAATTGTATACAACTGGGCCTGAAGATAATGATGTGTTTGTTCTTTCAGCAACATGTAGAAAGGACAGGAGTTGTATCAATGAATAGTAGTTCAAATAGATACTTGACAATGATTTCCTTACCCCTGCATCAACTGCAATAGGTCTGCCAAGATGATCCAATTCCCTTTCAAGCTCATCAATCGTTTTGTTAATCAATGATATAATACTTGGGATTCGTGCCTTGATTACAGTCTCCAAATGCTGAACAAGAAAACATTGCAAGTGATATTTCACAGAGCCAAAAGAAGTGAAATTTTGAGGAATCATCCAGGAATATACCTTTGAGAGGAGTTTCGCAAGATACTCAGAACCCATTTTATTTGTCAAGTGTCCATAGTCAGGGCTAGAAGAGAAGTATTCACGTTCCCTCCTACGAGCAGCAATCATGTCAACATTTTTGTTAATATCAGCTTGGGAGCGGTTCACAATTCCAACCCAGGGATGCTGCAAGCGATATGCTCTTCCTTCAAGCACCTTAAACACAAGAAAAGTAGTGATTGGCAATCAATGAATGCAGGGAGTTCCCACAATATAGGAGAGGGGATTCAATACTACTGAACCTATCAGTTTTCCATGTTTCATATGAAAAGGTGAATCATGAAATAATGAACAGATAACAAAGATAGAATGGAGAAAAAAATGGGACAATTTTTAAGATGGATAACAGCTCACATCCAATGCATTGGTTCCCTTGTCCATCAAATCAAGCTTTGTTAGAACTCCAAATGTCCTTTCACCTAAAATAGATCGTAGTATTGACCAAATGATTGATTTTTTGAAACAAAGAAAGTAATAAACTGTGGCAGTATGCAGTCAAATGAAAGAGTGAGGAGAACCAGATGCAATACCTGAAGGATCAACTTCTCTTGCAAGCTTTATGGCATCAGAGGTTGCTATATCCTGGTTAGCAGGAGATATGGCCAGGATAATGCTATTAGGCTGCATGGAAGTAAACAAAACAATTACAAGAAGTGGGAACAAAATAAACTAAGATCATGGTAATATTCAAATTATTCTAGATTCTATCAATATTCATTCCCTGTCCGCATGGTTTGAGCAAGTTTGCTCCTTGGCAAATCAAATTTCTCAGCATCGTGAATTATATAACCTGTACCTTTTCAACATAAGAGCGAACCATATTATCAATATCTTGAACAATGCTATCCGCCTGTCCCTCTGCATAAATAGAGAAACCCTTTTGGTCACTGTGGAAAAACAAATTTGATTTAGTACTAACATAACAAGAGGAAGGATAAGGATTATCACCTATAGCTACCTTTGTCATTCCAGGCAGGTCAATGAGGGTTAAATTTACAACTGCCAAAGAATAGACAACCATATGAGATTGAATGACAATTTAAAAAAGGTGCAAATTTAAATCCATATATTATCGGTAGACTGAGTAAAATGAGCACAATAGCAACTTCAAATTTCAAATGCTAAATGAGAAATGCATTATCCACTAAATGCATGGGAAGAGAACTGAACAGAAGAGAATTTAAGGACACGAATAGAAAGAATAAAACTGTGAAATAGCTGCAAGAGTTGTGGTCCAAAGCACAAACTAGAAACTTCACAATGCATGAAATTTATCTTGACAAAGAAACTATGAAATTATTAAGCATGCAGGGTGTAAAATTCATTTTTCACATGTTAGATCAATGGGTCAACAGCTACATGCTTGTTTAATAAATGATCAGAAAGATATGTGTGGTAGATTTGCCTATAAACATGTAGAATTGTAAAACTAGATTTTCCTTGTATGCATGATGCACCATAAAACTCAGATAACATGTGATATTTAGAGAATAGCCAATTTTCTTGTACGACTATGATCATTATTTAAAAATATTTTTGACAAGTTTATCCATATAATACCTGCCATCACCAAACACAAAAACATAACTTCTGAAATAACAGTAGTCACCCGACCATTTCCATGCAATACCAGTTGGACAGCAAGGGAAAAGGGCTATCTTGTCCCTCCACACAGCTCTTTTCCTAAAAGCTACCTTATCGTAACTTAATTGCAGCAACTCGCAATTATCACGCGACAACTTCCATGAGTATCATGTGGGGCCAGTGGGGAGGGAAAATGACCTTTTTGCCCCTCCTCACTATTCATTTCCCTGAAAAGGTATCTCATTTTAACTAAACTCAGTCACCTTAGCTGCCCAGTTAACTCCAGGCAATTCATGCAAGAGGCTGCTTTGTTTACCCCAAGTAAAACTACAATGGAATTCAAATAGAAACCTCCTGGCGTCTCACCAACCTAGGTAACCCAGCTGTCCAGTTTTAATTATAAAACCTTCTAATGAATTCAGTGTAGGGCAAGCAGTAATTTTTCCTCCACCACTGCCGCCAAAGATTCTATGGGAAGGTCAGATGACTTAAGGGGAAGTATGTTGTAATCCTCATGACAACAGGCGATATGGAGCCAAGGATCATTGCCATCCAATCAAAGGATTGGAGTCAACAGAGAGTGAGTAGGACACACTTGAACATGACATGGCTTGGATGGTAGGTCCACTACGCTCCATCAACATCCAATCACTGTGTTGGATACAATGGAGAGAGGATGGAACCCACCTAACATGACATGACTTGGATGATGGCCCCCACTCTCTCCATCACTGTCCAAAACATTGATTGGACGGTGATGAGCCTCATTACCACATATCTCAAGTGTTCAGCAGGACTCCAGTGCACTGTGTCCCATTTTATTTGGGTATGGCAGAAATTATATTTACATGCCTGTCAAAATTCTTTGCAACACAGTGACCAATAAATTCACCATTTAAAATTTCAATGAGTTCAAATGAAAAATGCAGAAAACCACAAACAACTTTCAAATTTATGACTCTACAAAACTACTAGAGCTTAATAAGTCACTCATGTAGTTCAGTTTAAAGAAACATATTTCGGCTATTGAAGTAAATCTTACGAGCAAAAGTGAAACACATAAGTACGGCATACCATTTGGAGAGTAAATGCTAAGCTGAATTGGAATGTTGGAGATGTGTTTTGTCCGCCCAGTTATTCGATCAGTTTCATCCTGAATCTCCTTTCGCACAGCAGCTGCACATGCAGGCACAATGAATGAAAAAAAAAGAACTGACCTGTCACTCTTTTTTGCAAAAAATAAGAGTAAGACCTTGAACTTACAACAATGATATCAGTTCTATCAATAGAAACTATGTCAATATTGAACTTCATGTCATGAATGGAAAGAACATAAATATCACTCAAATGTACACACCCCAAGTGAGTAATTTAAATAGAATGAATAAATGAAAAGGAAATAACATGAATAATTTAAATAGAATGAATAAATGAAAAGGAAATAACATGAAGAGAGAGATATTTTTGGGGTTATATATACCAAAATCTGTATATCTTTTATTTGGGGCATGAAGAAACTCCGCATACTCTTGCTGCCCGTCGTCTGTCTTATGAAGCTGCAACACCAAAGGCCTCCTAGTAACAATACCTGAATTTTTTAAAAAAATAAGAAAAAGTGGCACGAATTTTAGATTTGTAATTTATGGCTCAAGATTGCAACCGCACTTGTCAACAATTATATCAATCCAAAATTACCAGATCCACGAGGAAGGAAATCCCTTCCAACAATGCTTTCCAAAACTGACGATTTTCCCGAGCTCTGGAAACAAAAAAAATCAAAGCTTCAAAACAAAGCATCCATAATGACAATCTAAACACCAAAACAATATTTACAATCAAAACCCATCAAAAGCAAACAAAATAAAATACGCCAATAAAAGGCCGGGAACAGATGCGGAAAATGTAGCATTATTTAGATAGGTTCTTCCTAACTCATAATCTACAATCAAAATACAGGCCTTCAGAAAAGATAATAAATGAAACTCTACGAACCAGAGATCCATCAAAGAATTATATGGTAATGGTGAAGAAACAATTGTACGAAAGTTTAACTATTAATCACCTGGCCTCCAACCACAGCAACAGAAGGAAGGGCTTCCCAGAGAGTAGGGAGAGTGGATCCTTCACCCCCATGATCACCTAACACAGTGCAGGCCCTTTGAATCCTATTCACCAGCCCAATCAAACTCTCCATTGTTGCCATTTTGGAACCAAAAGGTAATCCTAAAACTGTAAAGATCTAAAAGACCCACGCTCGAAATCTCAATCAAAATTAGTAAGATCGCAATGCAAGAGAAATTTTCAAGTCCTGAAGAAGCCAATCCTAGAAATCTGAACCCTAAACTTCACTTAAATAACAAGATATATTCAAAAAGAAATCTTGAATCTCTGAAATGCAAATTGATCAAGAACAATGTATCTCCAAATCTCCAAAAAATTTCCAATTTCGGTGAATAAAACGGTAATTACGTATCAGGATGACCCAAATTTCAATACCAAAGCTTCTAATTAGCTATTCAATGTCAGCTCAAGAAGGTACTCCACAAATCACCAATTCAATTGTAAATTGACATGAATTTCTAAATTAAACCTCAAAATTTGTTCAAATTATCTACGTAATCTGCATTTCCACCATTAAACAAGATCTGAGCCTTAAATGGCGGCATTTATGGCTGGATGGGGAGAAACTCAGGAATGCCAAGCTTGAAATAGGAGAAACAAGATCAGCAGGATTTAACAATACAAGCTCAAAACCAGAAGAAGCAGATAAGAATCCCCCAAAAAGAATTCTCAAGGCTCTGCAACTGGATGGGAGTTTGAGAGAGAGAGAGAGAGAGAGTTGGGAGTTTTAGAGAGAGAGTGGCCGTTGGCTCATCACATGGAAAGGGCCACCGGACTTGCCGCGAATTTTCATTTAAAAAAAAGTAAAAAGTAAGGAGCAGAGAAATTCGGAAAGAAGGAAAAGGATTTGGTGCTCTGCCATTCCACCGCTACTACAAGGTCCACTGTCAATTCAAGTTTTTGGAAATAATGTATTTTCAAGACTTTCAAGTTTTCATAGATCTCCCGATCTACATTATTTTTGAAGCTTTAAACTTTATAAATAAATATGAAAATATATTTTAAGGCTATCACAAAGATTTCCAATATGAAACCATATTTCTCGACACTATTTGAAGGTAGGCTCTAATTTGATTGTTTAGAGCCTAGGCTCTATAAAAACCGCACCCTTACCTAAGTTGCCTTCTTATGTGGTAAAAAAAAAAGCAAGGTATGGCGTACTTCTCTATTTTATTTGGAGATATAATTTTAGTATCAGAAACTTGTGAGATGGCTCCAAAATTTGCATTCCTAGTTATAAAATTAAAAATTCTAAAAATGGTACATAATCCATAAGTATTTAAAAATCTTGAAAATAAACAATCAAGATAACTTGATACAAGATACATTATTGTTTAGACTTAAAATTTTGTTTTTCTTCATAAATAACAATATTAGGTTTTCTAACTTCAGAGCACTATTTTCTACTGTAATTTTTGAGGAGCACTTTACTTCTACAACATAAGTTTATAGCTTTACATAAACTTTTCCCTTTGATAATAGCTCGAGTAAGAAAAAAAAAAACACAATTATTTCTTTAAGTTTATGATAGCATTAGGAAGACTTGCTCGAAGGATGGGATGTAAACTCCAACAATAAATGCTTCCAATCAGTTTCCCCTCAAAGATTGGTTGTTCTAAATTAATTTAATCCCCATTTGTGCTGGAAACTTACGGTGGCTATTTAATAATGAAACAATTTTTATGAGTCCTAGGATTCATATGTAGATATGCGGCACTTCTTCATGATCTATTTTTGTGGTGAAATTTGGGCTTAATTTTTTAGCCATATAATCTCTAACTGAATAGTGATTGGATTGATGGAACCTGGGTCGTGAATAGTGATTTGATTGATGATAAAGAAAGAATTTTTGGCTCAATTCTCCACTTGACGCAAAAAAAAAAGATTGATCAAATTCTATGGAATCTAACTCATAGCGATCATTTATCAAAGAGTTACTCTTTATCGAATGATTGGACAACCAAGGTGAATTTACTTATGATAATTAGTTTACATTTATAAAAAGCATCTAGTGAATTATGAATCCAATAAATCATGTTTGGCAAAAGACGAATATTCATTGTTCATTACAAGACATTATTTATTCGCAAACCTTGTGTGGGGCTAATAGTTCTCACTTATCATCTCATAGAAAACTCTTCAGCTCCGCTTAGGCCTATCCCCTTGTAGGTATTTTAATGATGGGTGCAGTTTCCATACGGATGCATCTGTAGGTGTAGAGGTAAGGTGCACCTTCAAATTTTAATATGGTATATAATTTTGATGTAAATGTTCTTAGGATTATCTCAAAATCTATTTTTATATCCAATTTTAAATTTAAAATTTAAAAAATGGCTAAAATCAAGTAGATCTATAAACATATGAAAATCTTGAAAATAGATGGTGTAGATAATATGTTGTAAAATGCACTATACCTGAGACTTAAAATCTTTTTATTTTTCATAGTCATGTATCTCGATATCAAGATGATCAATCAAAGGGTTTTTCAACATTAAAACTGCTTTTTCCGGTGGATTTTTGAGGGGCATTCATAGTTCTACACTATAAAGTAGCATCATTATATAAACATTTTCCTTTAGTGATAGGTTCTATAGGAACTAGATGATCCTATTTGGTCAAATACTTATGAAATTCATTAATGTAAGAATAAATAAAAATTAAAAAAATATTGTGAGACTACTGTTTTTTAGCTTATTTTAGAGGACCATAGATGTACGATGTCTCAAGGGACACAAACGTAGTTCTGTGATCCCGGACGCATATAACAATTTTCTATTTGATAACAATGGGGGAAGAAAGTGCCTGCATAATGCTATACCAATAATAAGAAGACTGGGAATGGTTGAAACTTGCCTCGAGAAACTCACCCAAATAAATTTCCAATCACTCTAAGCCCATGAAATTTTAGATGTCAATAATCTCAACAATCACGAAAATGAATCAAAATAAATGCCTTTCAAACCTTAGAGATAAACAATTTTAAACCTTTTTTTTATGACCATTGATTTTAATTCACCATAGATCATCAAATATGTATTATCTGTAAAATTGTGAATCATCATCATCGTCAAATCTTTTTCCCAACCAATTGGGGTTAGCTACATGAATCCTGATCCGTAATTGTCCTTCCGACATGAACTACAAAATTACTTCAAAATTCACGGTCAATGGCTAGCATACTCTAAATCAATTCCCCTTCAACGATTTAGTTTGTCCAATGGACTGAGGATTAGATCTAGGGTTCTAAGAGATCAAAGTATTGTATTTGTCTTCCTTGAATTATTGGTAAAGTGAATCAGAGACTATTTTAAGCGAAAATGACTTATGAGATTAAAAAAAAAAAATCCATACAATTTCTTTGGGCATGCAACAATAGGTAAAAGGTGGTCTCGGACGACCACCAAGTACGTGCCCAAATAAGAAGCCGTTTGTCAAGTGAGAAACATGCTCCATTATGGCAACTGAACCAACGAGATGATGCTGTTCTGATGGACCAGCAGTTCATGTGAACATTCTCCCACATGCTTTTGACATGTTATGAAATCTCGGTTAAAAATTATATAGAAATCTTATGGAATCAATCTTACAAATTATATAATATAGTGAGGATATCATGCATATCCAGCTTATAAAAATGAACCTCTGTGAATTATGCAAATTATTGAGGGTTCTAAAATCTGGGAATTTGGATTGGGGATTGCTAATTTGGATCAGATTTAATGGGTGGGTGATCCAAGTCTCTCCCCAATGAATCTCCCCAATTTTATATTTTTATTATTTTTAAACCAATTTTCCACCAATTTGACTGGTCTGGATAGCTGATTAGCTGATCTGAATCTACGCGGTCGGTAGGGAATCCAAAATCCCATTCCAAGTTTGAAAAGACACATGCAAAAACAATTATCATGCAAGCATGAATTTTCAACTTATAAAACCTAAATAAAATCATTTTTTGTGAATGTGTGCGAAGTTTCTGCATAATTACATCGTTAGCCACAAATTTGGACTTATAATCGTCCACACAATTACTTAGAACTAATAGAATACCTCTCATGCACACAATTATTTAGAAAATCACGAGATTACCCTTGATTTCAACTTAAAAGGTACAATTTGGAGTTGTTTAACATGATACATTCCACCTCAAATTGAACAATATAGATGTTATTGCATACACAACTTTCTTAAAAAAAAAAAGTTATTGCATAGACAAAAATTTGTACTAAAAAAAAGTTAGTTGTCTTTTAACTCCGCCTTAGCCAGCCCCTACCAGTCACTGTCGAACCTAAGCCCAAATAAAGAAGGAGGGTTGTAATAGGTGGACAACCAGCGTAAAACTTTTACTGTATATTTCTACTAATCCTAAATCTATGTTATCTTATGACTAATAGATATGCCTCGCCATTAAGTTCTCTATAAACACGCACAAAGGATGACTCCAATTTATCACTGTTTATAATTTGTGCCATAGAGACTTCAACTTCCATGGCACACTTTGTTGCAAACTACACCACTTTATAGTATTGATAGAATCCTCATGCGCAAAACTACTAACCCCAAATGCTCATTAGCTACAAATCTAAGCCCAACTAAGAGTGCAATAATTTTCGCCTCATTAGCATTTAGTTACCAATGTACTCCTTCATAGCTGATCATGATCTTGTGTACTTCTCTATGACCATTTTGTCATGAGCGCCTTATTCATTACCTTTGGAACCCTCTTCATGGTTCTTGTAATCAAAAGAGAGCGACCTAAAGAGGCAGTATCAAACTCTTAATACGCAAAAAGGAACAAATAGAGCTAAGTATGGATATTAGATCTTGAAAGTTAAAGTTACCTCCATCTAATCCTTGTTTAATGTTTTATTTTTTATTTGTAATCATTTCTGCTTTGTAGGGACGCCCATGATGTCCAACACTTCAATTTCCCAAACCCCCTTTTGACCTTAGTATTGCATATCTTATTCCAATTGAACAAATGAAATTTATTTTAAGAAAAATTTCATATAGAATCCTAATTTTTCATATTATTTTATGGTAAAACCTCCTTCCGTTTTTTTTTCAAGCGGCATAAAGAAACCCTTAAGGATTTTACCATACCCCCACAGCGCTTATCTCCCTCTTTTATTGACGTTTGATCATAAAAATTAACCTAAAAAATCTTTTTATATCATTACAACCCAAAAACTTTTTTAATGGGTGGAAAGGGGAATTTACAAAGAAAGGATACATAGGATACATCTTTGAAGAATTAGATCTTAAATAGGTATTGACGCCAAATCCCTACTAATATTGGCATTCCTAAGTATTTTAGAAGGAACTTATCATCCGTACAATCCAAAATCACAATGCCCAATGAAAAAGCTTTAGGAAATTTGAGATTAAATTCAATAACTACTACTAAACCCGTTAAAAACCTCCGGAGCTCATCCTTAATATAATAAACTTTGAAAATGTCATCAACATATTGTAAATAGAAGATAATGGGAGCCTCATTTGATACTTTAAAACCCCTGAAAACACCAACTTGTTCCACATTTCTCAACATCCTACCAAAAACATGGGAAATTTGCTCTCTTCTTTCTATCTCTTCTACCTCGCCTGCTCTCAATCCTCTCTCTCTCCCTTTCAGACCGACTCAAAATTACGGTCCCCTCCCTTCTCTCTCTAAACCCTCTTTCTCTCTCCGACGCCAACCCCCCCTCACCAAATCCATATCGCGTGCTGATTCTCTGGACTCGAAACTCCACATCTGCTCTTAAATCTCTATTCTCTCTCTTCAATTTGTGTTGGTTTCACTTTTTCCTCTCCTGCATTCAATGGCTACCTATTCTTTCGCTATAATTTTTGTAATTTCTCTCTTAAGATTTAAAAAAAAGTGGGCGAAGATACAAAGAGACAAGGCCAAAGGGAGTAATGTGGGAAGATGTATCCGCTGGA
The DNA here is from genome assembly GCF_054954075.1 of Amborella trichopoda. Taxonomy (NCBI): domain Eukaryota; kingdom Viridiplantae; phylum Streptophyta; class Magnoliopsida; order Amborellales; family Amborellaceae; genus Amborella; species Amborella trichopoda. Next base: position 7,995,684 of record NC_142339.1, read on the forward strand.
ATGGCTCAGCCGGGTTCCAGTAGGAGTGCAGAGAGGTGCAAAGACAAGTGGGAGAATATTATAAATAAGTATTTTAAGAAGTTGAAAAAGAGCGATAAGAATATGCAAAGACGTGCCTCTATTTCAATCAATTGGAAGAACTTTATAAGATGTGGCTTAAGCATTCGATTAATAACAATAATAAAAATAACAAGAATGAGGGGTAAATAAAGTGATGAAACATCATACCAAGGGCAAATTTGATAAAACATAATAAAAAAAAATTGTGAATGCGTCCTTCCAGATAATAACGACTTATTTTTGAGCCATACCAATATAACAATAAAAAAGTATTAGAAATAATATTATTTATATAAGTCTCCAAATCCAACTTATATATAGTCACTAGTCGATTCACTAAGCTCCTTGAATATACAGATTCTTGAGCTACAATAGCACTATTATTTACGAGTCTTCCATGAACGGAAGTAGATTAGGGGCCTTCCACATCCAAAAGTTTTACATTACTTAGCTTCCTTCAAAAAAACTACTAGAAATGATATTATAGACATTTGTGAGCAAACTAATAGGCCGGATAACCCCGAGACAAAAAATTAATCTCTTTTAGGCATTAAGACTGTGTAAGTCTAATTAATTTCATTATTTAGAAACCCTCTATCACATAACTCCACCATTAGCACAATATCATTCTTTAGGGTATTTTGAAATCTTTGAAAGAAAAAAAATGAGAAACCATCAGGACCCAGAACAACTAAAAATTGCATCATGTAAATCCCCCTCTGTGACTTGTAATTCCAAACCAACAGCTATCACCACAGATCATCTTAAAGTTACATTAGCAAGATTAACCTTTGGCCTCTTTTCAGATGCGAAGTATTTAATATTTTATCTCAAAGTTCCGCCGTCTGCATCCGCATTGTTGCAAGAGGGCTTTAGCCTCAAACCCAATAGCCTAGTAATTAGAGCATAAGGACTTTAGCACAATGTCGAGTTCCAATTCACAATTAGTCTATATCACCGGCTATCGAAGAGGGAAAAGCGAAAATAAAATAAAAGAAAAAAGAGCGAAAGGGAAAAATTTATCACTAAAATAGTTAAACTGCCTCAAAAAACAATGAGGTAGTTAAATCAACAATTTTGCCAATAGGAAATTAAGGGGAAAATATATCATTGAAATAGTTAAATCGACTCAAAAATTAATGAGATAGTTAAATCAACAATTTTACCATGTAAGTATATTTTGTTTACAAATTATTTCATTAAGATATCTTCTTAAGAATTTATTAAAAATTCTCAAATTGGCCAGGTCTTGTAGCCTAGAAATACTATTAGCCATACAACCTAAATATCTTTCTTGGTTTCAGATCCTTTACATGATTCTTCAATATTTTGGACATGGAATCAAAGCTACCATGAATTGACAAATACAATTTCTAGTGGTCTTTTGTAAAACCTTATCCTCTCCTACCAAAATTAGTTGAGGAGGAACAATTGGAGGTATTTTGGTAATTTAACTCTAATCAAATCATACCTGATTCAGAATAAAATATATAAAAACTATACTAAACATATAAAATAATTTCCCCCCCCTCGGGTCTTCGGGCTCCAATCCGATCCATTAGGACACCTAATAAATGTCCTGCATGTTTGTGCTTACAAACCCATAAATTGTTTTTTATTAGAAAAAACCCTAATAAATGTCCTGCAATCTTTGTGCTTACAACCCCATAAATGTGTTTTTATTAGAAAACTTGTTTTTATTAGACGAAGCAAATCAAATTTAGAAATAAATTGTTTCGATTCAAAAAACTTCGCTAGCCCATCGCTAGCCGAAGAAAAGGAAGAAGAAGAAGCAAATCAAAATTAGAAATAAATTGTTTCGATTCAAAAAACTTTGCTAGCCCATTTGTTGTAAAGAAGAAGAAGAAAAAGGAGGAGGAGGAAGAAGAAGCAAATCAAAATTAGAAATAAATTGTTTCCGATTCTAAAAACTTCGCTAAAATTAGAAATAAATTGTTTCCTATTCAAAAAACTTTGCTAGCCCATTTGTAAAGAAGAAGAACAAGAAGAAAATTAGAAATAAATTGTTGTGTAACATTGAGTGGCTATTGGGGTTGAATGGATTATTGGTTGAACAAATAAAACAAAATAATAACACTTTCTTTTACCTTTTCCCCACCTAAAAAATGAAAAAAAAAAAGGAAAAAGGACCCAGCCTGATTGGCAGTAGTTGTAGACCCGATGCAGTAACCTCTAGGCCCAAGCTGAACTTAGTGAGTTCTGACTTCCGAGTTGGCATGGCAAGTTTTGAAACCGCGGTTGAGGAGTTATCTAACTGAAATGATCTTTAAAAAGTAACCGCTTTGTTAGTAAATACTTGATTTAACCATCTCATTTTTATTAAGGTGGTTTTACCAGTTTATCGATATTTTCCTAAAAATAATGGCAAGTCTGGAGTTTCTTTTTATCCTTGTTGATATGGCAATTTTTTATTGATAATTAGGTACCGATGGAAACTTTACCATATGTCTCAGTTGCATGTTGTGGCTTCTATTCTTATTGACATTCTTATTGACAGTTTAAAAAACCATGAACTATTTCAAAAATGGGTAGAAACATGTCAACCCCAAAAAAAAAAAAAAAAAGTCAATGGTTCATCATAGTCATGCGATATAGAAACCTGAAATACTAACCACATTAATATATGTAGGCATTCAAATCACTCACAATAGATTAATTAATATGAGTAGGGAGCAACTTCTAGTTACTCCCCATGTTTCTTGAGCAAAACTTCCACAACCAACCGATCCAAATTCTCAGAAGAAGAGCCTCCACTTCCAATTGCTCTTTCTGAACTTTCTTTCCACTTCATTGCATTGGCCCTCATCTTCATCCCCTTAAGTCCTTCAATCATTTCCTTCACTTGAGTCTCCACCTTCTGTCTTTTCACATCATCGCCGATCTCCATTCCGATCCCCCACTCTACGCAAGCGAATCGGCAGTTGGTTTGTTGCTCTGCAAAGAAGGGCCAACATAGAACAGGCACTCCACTGCATATGCTCTCCAGTATAGAGTTCCATCCACTATGAGTGAGGAAGCCACCAATTGAACTATGTGAGAGCACCTTCTTTTGGTTGCACCAACTAGCTATGAGTCCTCTACCCTTGGTTTTATCATAGAAATCATGGCTCAAGGTTGTGGATTCACCCTGTACAAGGCCCTGGCGAATGATCCATATGAAGGGCTTCTCACTATTAGCCAGCCCCCAAGCAAATTCATTGAGCTGATGAGGAGTCAATACTGTGATACTTCCAAAGTTCACATATATGACCGATCGAGGCTGGTGGCTGTCAAGCCAGTCCAAGCATTCACTCTCTTCTTTCCACAGACTCGTCGAAATAGGCTTTACTTCTTCTTTGGTCACATCGTGACTGAAGGTGAGCAGAGGGCCTAATGTGTAGAGAGGGCAAGGGATTCTTTCTTTTATCGCATTAAGAACATCTTTCTCCAAATCATCAAAGGTGTTGAGAATGAGAGCTGAAGCATTGAATGCATGTTGAACTTCATCTTTGATGTAATTGAGGAGGAAAAAGTTTGGATCAGTGGTTCGGATAAAAGAAGGCATGTCCTTGAGAAGAATGTTCGGCATTCCCGGTATCCAATCGAGAGTAGTGTCAAGATACCCCTCAGCCAAGCAAGCCATATCTAAAGTTGCATATAATCACAAATTCAAATTGGTAGTGATGATCTTGGACCTCATAAGCCATTAGAGAGTATGCAATAAGCAGCCCATGAATGATGTGATAAAGAGCTAGAGAATCCACTGTCCATTCTCAAGAACGGATGGTAGAGATTTTACTTTACACGAGTGAATGATCCTAATCTGGAACTACAATTAAAACAATGGGATTATATAATACTATAAGACCATTTATCATTAATACAAGACGATCACAATCACCCCTAACCTTTATACGTAAAATCGGGAGGTTGATGGTATGCTATTTTTCTGCACAAATTTCTAAAAAGAAATACTCAAATGATGTACAGCACGAACTACTGAATTCACATCTAACCACTAAAAATTATTATAATTTTCTTGTACCAAAAGTCCACAATTTTATTGCATACATTCCCTAAAACAAACGTATTCACGGGGATCAACACCATCTCTTCCTCTTAGGCCAGTAGGGGCCCAAACATGTCATTGATTATGTCCTGCCTCACAATCTCCTTCTGTCACTACAATGCATCGATTAAAGAAAAATGGCTTGATAGGGCTTCAACCTTGTTAAAGTAAGCAAAGCCCCACCCAAATTCATACAAAATTTTAAGCATTGGAAAACCTTTACATATTGATCATCTCGACTTGAACATTATGGTTATGAAAAAAAACTAGTATTTTAAGCTTTTAAAATAGTGTAATTATAACAAATTATCTAGACTGTCCATTTCACCTTAAAAATAAGTGTTCAGATATCCGCAAGACTTGTACCAATTTTTTAGTTTCAAATATTATTGTTGGTATTGAAAATTGATTTTAGAGTCATCTTGAAGATTTCCTTCACCAAAAGTGCTTTCCAGATCAGGATTTGAGATGAGGCTTTATTTTGTTTTCATAAAGTCAAGGCCTTATAGAAACCTCATCCTTGATTAAAATGTGACGAAAATACGTAATGCGGTATAATTTCCCTTTTAAGTTCAAGATTTTTGAAACTTAAATTTATACTTGAATTTAAACACGAAGACCATTTATTTTTTGTACAAGACGGGCACATTCACAAAATAAAAATATAATTTATAAAACTAAAAGAAAATTAACTAAAACAAAAAGGAAAAATTGCATGTAAAAGAATACTAGAGTATATTCTACTATAAAATCTCTAGGATATAATTAGGACAATATTTTTTCTCTTTTACTATTTTTCAAATTTATTATTAAGCAGCAAATACCTTTTATGTTGTACTTTTCCCATCATAAAAATATTTTAAAAGTGTGCATAGCATGCTCCCGCTGAAGCATATTGTACACTTACTCCTTCGAGCGGAAGACTAACCTAGAAAGATTGTTTAGATTCGAAACTTTGAGAACCACTTAAAAATAACCAAATGATTACATTTAAAAGAGAAAAAATTGAACTGTTTCCATTCAATCATGAGATTTTGTTTTTTCAAGCCAATTGAGAAAATCTGATTTGGGAATTTATATTGTGAAATGTAGGATATGAGTTGAAAATGTTACGTCCCTAAAATTTTGTGAGCTAAAAATACTCCTAGATTGGATTTTGCCCGATGGAGTAAATGGATAGTATGCTCCCTCGAGAGCATAAAATATTTTGGAATATTTTAAAATAAAGAAGGGGAACGGTTAGAAGCCATCGCCTAACTCAAGGCCTAAGGACTCTAAAAGCCCCTACTTACCATCATAGAAGCAAAATACAATGGGAAGGGACCCAAAATCCACCACTAAACCAGCAATTTTACAAAGATGAGAGTTTAAGCCATCTTGATTCTTGACTAAATCAACCTTTTTAGTAACTTTGGAATCCTGGTTGAGGTTTAAATAGACTACTAATCAGCTGCACACCCAATATGCCTCTTTAATTTGTAGTGTTTGGCCGTACCCGTTACCACATATAATTCATTGTTTCATCAAAATTAATTACGATAATTAATTGTTTATTATTTGGCAGTATCTTTCGAAATATATATGTAATTTTATATATAAGTTTGTTTTTTAAAAAATTGTTTTACTTTAATAAAAGTAATTTACTAAATATCAGCTGCTTTTTAGCCGAAACAACTAAAATAGCTTAAAATCACTGAAAAAGTTAAATGATTACATAATATTACATATCATATAAGGCATGTACCAAACGTATAATAAATAAAGGTGTGGTTTATATAAGGCTGAGGCCCTAAACAATCAAAGTAAGGTGCACCTTCAAATAGTGTGAAAAGATGTCATTTCTGTAATGAAAATATTTGTGATACTTTGAAATTTTATTTTCATATCTAAGTATAAAGTTTAAGGCTTCAAAAATATTGTAGATCGAGCAGATCTATAAATACTTGATAATCTTGAAAATTGACGGTCCACAAAATGCATTACAATATGAACTATTTCCAATACTTAAAATCAATTTTTTCTCATCTCCATACATCTTAAGATCGAGATGATCGATTTGAGGATATTTGGGCACCGAAACAACCTCTTCTGGTGAATTTTTAAGGTGTGGCGTAATTTGATTGTTTAGGGTCCCACCCTTATATAAACATTTTTCATAAAATAATATTATGAAGTATGTTAATTTTAGATAGATGGTCTACTCCATCAAATTAACCGTCATTCAACTAACGCATAGACGTATATCTACCATTTACTTTCATTCACTCCCGACAATATCTACCATTTACGCTTGACCATTATAAGGTTGTGTTATATTACTAAGGATTGTCTACAAAGAAACCATTTATTTTTTGTATATGGAGGTCGTATTCATTTTTGTCTCTTAAATTTCAAAATGGGTGTTTGTAATAGTATTATTGAATAGACACAAAGTTCTAAAAAATAATTTATCGAACATCGTGATTTACCCCAAACAATCCAATTTGACATATAATTTGTGGGAATAATTGTAAACTCCATATACAAAAGATAAATAGTCTCTTTGTAGACAATCCCATATTAATAACCATGAAGCCACCCACTACCTCTCCATCGATATTATAATGATGCACATAGTATCACGATTTTGACATATAAGTGTTAGCTCTATAAATCTGAAAATTAACATTTCAAATATTTGGAGGAAGGAAAAAAAAAAAAAGAATAGTTGAAGTATTGAAAGTTTAGGAAAAAAAAAGTTTATAAGGTTAGTAAGGTTGCAGTAATCTACAATGTTCATTTTATTTGCATGTTGAACAATTGACACTATCTAATAGATGTACTACTTTTAGCATGGTTTTAAAAGATGTGTCAGATCTACACCATTCAACTAAAATAGAGCGACAATCTTTATAAACCACATCCAAATCTAAAATATTTTAACTCCTGCAGGAATACACTATCCATTTACTCTCTCGGATAAAATCAATAAAGGAGTAATTTTAGGACTTCAAATTTCAGAGATATAACATCTTCAACCCATAGACTAACCTCAGTAAATAAAAATAAATAAATAAATAAAAACTGAATTGAACTTTCTATATACTAAAAAAAAATATCTCAAGATTGAATAAAGACCGTCCAAATTTTAAAGGGCAAGATCTAAGTTATGAAAACTCAAAACTTTAAAATAAATGTCTAGCGACTATTAGGTGGTTCCTAAAACTTCAGACCAAGAAAATCCTCCCAAATAGGGCTTTTGATTGAGGGAGTAGATGCGCAGTATGTGCTCCAATGGGAGCGTAATATATGCACCCTTAAGATAAAGAGCTCATATATTATGTACCCACAAGAGCATACTAAGCATCTACTCATTCGTGCAAAATATATGTTTAGAAAGATTGTTTAAGTCTACATTTTGGGAACCATATAAGAACTACTAGATGATTATTTTCAAAAAGAAAAAATTTGAATTTTGCAATGTGTGACACTCAAATCTCGCTCTTCAATAATTGGATAATCATTATTCAATCTTGAAGCAATATTTTTTTCAATATTAGAGAGTTTATTTTAAAAAATAAAAAAAACATTATTGAGATTAGTTTATGAGCGGTAGAAGCCAAAATTTGAGATCGAAAAGTATTTATAGGCGTAAAGTGCATCTCTAAACATGCTAAAGAACAGATTGACACATGTCCATGTAAGTATTTGTGCCTCATTTGATAGCACTTGTGTGTGGGTTTCCTTCACTCAACGGCACGTTTAGTTCGTGTGAAAATGTTTTCTATTTTCACATTAAACAATTCTTCCATATGGTCCATTGGTGTGAAAAGATACATTAAGACCAATTAATATGAAGATATTCCTAGACCGTACGAGAGAATTTTTTCCACATTAAAATATTTTTTTTAGAAAACATTTTCAGACGAACCAAAGGTGTTGTTATCAAAATCTGACTTTAAAAAGAATGAAAGAAAAAGAGAGTGGAGGTCTTGACAAGGCGTTATTGGCGTGTAGTGAAGTAGACACTGCTCCTTCTCCTTTGTTTGCCGACGCATGAAAGCGCGTGGCAAGGTGAAGGACCACGAATGCCGAAGAATGTGATAGATTTTAAGGTCCAGCAGTGATAGCCCTCTTCTACAGAGAGACAGGTGGAGGGTAGTTAAGAGAGTGACATAGGGTTGGCAACAGGCTGGGTCTGGGCGGGGTCTATGCTTGCCCTGACGGGGTCAAAGAGGGCCAGGCCTGGCCCAATTGTAGCTTTTCTGGTTGGGTGGTGCTGCCCCAAGCTAGAAAAAATTACAAAAAATTTAAGAAAAGAGAAGTAAAAAGAAATGAGGGCCAGGCCCAGCCCTGGCCTTGCCCTTAGGCCACATTTTATGCCGAGGCCCTAGTTTTTCTAAAGCTGGGCTGGGGTATTGGGGCCATTGCCCCCCTTCAGTGAAAGTGATCACGTGAATCTTTGCACTAGAATACACTAGCTTTCAATGAAGAGTAAATTAAGTGCGGAAAAAAAAAAAGAAAACTAAAATAATGAATGAGTAAATTTTGAGTTAGAATTACGTAGAACATCGGTCAACATGAGTTTTTTATTTTTTCTAAAATTATTCTTAGGTACAGGGATACTATTCGTGCATCGTTTTATTTTTTATTAAATTTTTTCGATAGTAGGGCTAAGTCCTAATATTTGGAACAGTTCCCGATCAGTCCGATCTTAGCATCATCAGACCACCTTCTCCGGTGCTCTTCAGGGCGGCCCAAAGTTGGCATCCTCAAACCACATTAGCTCATTTGTTAGCTAAAAAATAAAGCGGACATATGCCAATTCTAGATTGGGCATTGACCCTCACACTAGAGCATTGCCCTAGTAGCAAAAATATTTTAAAAAATTAATAATTAAAAAACAGTTCGAAGATACCGTCCTTCGGCCGAGGGGGTACTTTTGAAATAAAAAAACATGGTATACCAACTTTTGGCATAATTTTCACCCAAAATTGGCCTATTTCATATTTTCTTTTTTTTTATTATTTCTTGTTTTTTTGTGTCTGTACATAAATTACTCTTCTATAAACCTACTCGCATAATGCATGGTAACGATTTTTCTCCTTTTTTTTCTGTTTTTTTTTTTTTGAAAAATAACTTTATAAGCTTAGGATCTCTCTCTCATTCTCTCTGATATTTCCATTTTTAAGGGAAAATATAACTTTCCAAAAGATCTCTCTCACACTGACACAGAGTTCCACAAAAATGCGAGGAACTATGGAGTACAAAGGAAGAACTCCTCTCTCTCTCTCTCGCTTTCTCTCTCTCATACACACACAATCTCACAAAGACAAAGACAGGAACTACAGGGTACAAAGGAAGAACTCCTCTCTCTCTCTCTCTCTCTAAAAAGTTCGCATGAAGCTGCAGCATACCTTTCAATGGCGTGTAGCCTCGCCTTATGAGCTCCGGGATCTGAAGGAAAGCCCAGTAACCGCACCCACCAGACGTCCAGAAACTGACCCTCGGGATCCCGATCTCCTCCGCCACCTCCCTCGTGAAACTCATCATCCCTGCACTCACAATATAACTCACCCTTGGAATCCCTTCACTTCCATTAAGCCTAACCAGCAGCTCCTTAAATGGGGTTGTCAAGTTTTTTCCCATGGCCTCACAAAACTCAGCCACATTCTTATGCAACCGGCTGTGTTCCGGCGGAAGACCATCGGGAATCGATTCGATCTTGAAATCCGGTAGCTCTAGTTGATAAATCGATTGCTGGCCTTGTTAATCTGGTTTTGATTGTACTCGGTGTTGACAAAGGTTATGTAGAAGCCCTTGGAGTGGAGGAGTTTTGCTAGTTGCATGGTGGGGTTTATGTGGCCTTGAGCTGGGAAGGGGACGAGAACCATGTGTGGCTTATTGTGGGTTGAACCCATGGCCGTATTGGGCTCAAAGAAAGGGGTAAGTGGGCTTGGTTTGTGTTGGAGTAAAGGCGGACCATGGCTCTAACAAGAAGAGATACAGAGTTAAATGCAGCAAAAGCCATGGTTTTATAGCAGGAGGCGGTTAGCATACGGCCACACATGTAGAAATGATGACCTCTTAATCAATTTATTTTTTAAATAGAATTCAATCCTATTGTTTAGATAACATATAATCTTTGACGAATATGAAAAAAAAAAAAAAAAATTGAAAACTAGAGACAATAATTCTGTTAAGAAATCATTTGAACCCTTAGTTTGTTTGTCGTTTTAGATAGACCACCTTTTTTGCATCCATTTTTAAGATAAATGCTTTATACCTATGGACCGCATATTGCACAAATGAGGTCCAACCAGCTTGAAACAATTTTCTTTTGTAGCCAAAGATGAGGTTGGTTTTCATTTTGGGCCAAAATATCATGTACTCTCAACCAGAAAAGTGGGGTACTCATGCTTAATGGCCACTATCCTTAATTGGTCATGGTGGGATATAGTATTGTTATAAACGGACTATCCTTGATTGGTCATGGTGGGGGTTAGTATTGTTATAATCGGAATGGCCGTCGATGAAGTCTGGGGGATCAAAATTAGCCTGGTTTGATAAAAAAAATTATAAAAAAAAAAAAAAAGAATGGGATAAAAATATGAAATATATATTTTTTGGTTCGTACAAAACAAATTATCTAGCATTATTAATCAGTTTCACCGATCAAAAATCGATTATAGTGATTGATCAAATTATCAAAATTTGACTGATTTTTTACCTGACCCACTTTTTTTATTTAGAACCGCTAGCAGCCCTATGTGACCATGGTAGAATATGAGTTATTTTTTACTTTTTGAAGGCACCCTAGTGTAAAGTTTTAAGGAAGAAGGGTACCTAGTTCTGCACAGGTATAAAATAGCACCCCCCACACCTTTCCCTTCTTTGTGCGTCATGACGATTTGTAAGACCGGATACCTTTAATTTCAAAAAGGGTGCGTTTGTATAGAGCCTAGCCTCTAAACAATCAAATTAGAACCTACCTTCAAATAGTATCAAAAAATGTAGCTTCAATATTGAAGATCTTTGTGATAGTCTTAAAATATGTTTTTATATTTATTTATGAAGTTTAAAGCTTCAAAATTTGTGTCGATCCAAAAACTTGAAAATCTTGAAAATTGACGGTCTACAAATGCATTACAAAATAAGTTATTTTCAAAACAAAAAAATCTATTTTTTTTCTCATGTTCATGCTTCTTGATGTCGAGATGATCAATTTGAAAATATTTGAGCATCAAAATGACCTCTTCTAGTGAAATTTTTTAAATAAGCTCAAATTTGATTGTTTAGAGCCTCGGCCCTATACAAACGTTTTCCCTTTCAAAAAATAGGAGAAATATAGGTCGGGCTACCTCTTGATCCCCGCCTCCGCTACAAAATGTAGGTTTTTTTTTTTTTTTGCTTTCGAGTTTTCAAACTAGAAAAAAAAAAGTTTCTTTTTATCGATGTTCGAAAAATCGAATCAGCCTCGGAAACTAGCCAAGGGTTGGTACCAAGTAATTGGTAAATCGGCCGGTTCAACCGGCCTAACCAAACAAGTCTCGGCCAATCAAAAAAGTGCTAATAAAATGCATAAAAATTTTAAAAATTATAAAAAGTATATTTAAAGCATGATTAAATAAAACACATTCAAATAAAGTTCAAAATTAGTGAAAAGAATAGATTTTATAAAATTGATTTGTACCCAGGGGTATTTTTAAAGTTTAAAAGATGAAAAAAATGTAAAAATAAGTATTAATAGCCAACACACTTTCCAATCTTTGTCAAAATGATGAAAAACATTCAAAAACGCATTACAAACAAATCTCTTATTTTTTGGGATTTTATATTTTTTTAAATAAACATTAAATATCCAACTTGATCACCAAAATCGAAACCAACCAGTGACTGGTTCCTATCTAAGCAGGCAGTTGCGATTTAAACTGCCCGATTTTGCAAACGTTGTTTTCTCTTGAATCAATTTCAAAGTATATTTAAAAATAATAATAACTATAAAAGGTGCACCGTATACTTTAGAAGTAAGGTGCATGTGGCCGGAAAAAATCTACCCCAAAGGTTGTTCTGATGTCCAAAAATTCCAAAAATTGATATATAGATATGAAAGGAAAAATGAATTTTTATCCTTGAAAATAGTACATCTTCTAACATTGTCCCGACCATCCATTTTAAAGTTTTCAAGTGTATATAGATCTGCTAGATCTAAATCATATTTAGAGCTTTAAATTTCATAAATGGAGGTAAAAATATAATTTTTAGCCGTTTTAAAGGTTTATGGCTGCTTAACAACCTTTTGAGGTGAATTTTTATAGTGCACCTTATTTCCATACTAAAGTTTATACAAACCACACCCTTTGCCAAACTCATGGTTACACATTGTTTTGAGGAAAAAGTTTATGCAAGGTGTCCAGCTTGCACTATAGAAGTAAAAAGTTTATGCAAGGTGTCCACCTTGTACTATAGAAGTAAGGTACACCTTAGAAATCTACCCGAAAAGGTTATTCTAAAATCAAAAGGCCATAGAATATATCATCTTGATCTCAAAATGTATGAATGCAGAAAAAAAAAAAAAAAAAAATCAAATCTTAAAACTAATGCATTTCATAGTAAATTATCTACACCATCAACTTACAAAAATTTTAAGGATCTATAGATCTACTCAATCTACACCAACTTTAGAGATTTAAATTTTATAATTAAAGATGAAAACTGATTTTTAGGCCCTCGTAACCGGAATGACACCTTTTAGCATGATTTAAAGGTGTGCCTTACCTTGATTGTTTAACATCCATACATATGGACCATACCCTAGTTTTACACCGTTGATGTATTGCCATTACAAAAATTTGAGGTGTTTATCTTCCTTGACAACCACATGGTGATGATCACTGAATATTTATGATTCATACGAAAGAATTGTTAAAATAAGCAACTCTTAATTCATTAATTAAATGCTCTAAAATAATAATTATCTCCCTTATCTCTATTAGAGTAAAGTGAAAACTTTATATTCATATTGTTTCATGATAATGTGTCATCATTGTCATCAGAGTTTTTTTCCAACTATTTAGGGTCGGCTATTTCATACAGAAATGTGTATAACAATAATTAAATAATCCAAATGAACATGTCAATAACAAAGATCTTCTGGTTCGTGTGGTTTATTTCTACTCAAAACTATTCCAAAATTGCAGTTTCGGTACCGCAAAGCCTTGTGATGATATGAAAATATATTGTTGTCCCCAATTATAAATTTAAAGCTGCAGAAATGGTAAAGATAAATACTTGAAAATCTTGGAAATGAACTGTCTAGATAATGTATTAGAAGATGAATTATTTTTAGCGTTAGAAATCTTTTTTTTTCATGTCCATGAATCATGAGGTCCAGATGATCAATTTGAGGGTTTTCAAGTATAGAAAAATTCTTCTCTAATAGGTTTTTAATGGTGCAACCTACTCATGCAGTATAAGGTTGACACTTTATATAAAAAAAAAAATTTATTGAATTTATTATTATTATTTTTACTATTATTATTATTATTATTATTATTATTATTATTATTATTATTATTATTATGAGATTGGAGTTGGGGTTATAGTGGTAACACCCCACACTTAATCACCACATTGTGATTTTCATTCCCACTATTAACACCACCCTACCAACACTTTTAAGTCGTCCCCTTGAATTACCAAAAAGGAAAAAAAAAAAAAACAAACTTTTTATGCGGGCTACATTAACGTAGAGATTTCTTGTGGACATATGATGACTGGTAATGTGACATGACAATGCCAAAAAAAGGTGCCACACATTCTACTTGGTCGGTGCTCTGGTGTATATGTGTTCTTACTTCCTTCCAAAAGTCGGATGAAAAGGTGTTTGGTGAGTTGGCCCACTCACCTTTCCTTGTGTGGTGTTCCTGTAAAATATATTTCGGAGATGTATTTTCGATGCAAAATTTTAGTATTTGATAATCTCAACCATAATAATGACCAAAATATAGAATGTATTTCAAGTTTTGAAAATAGTACATCATGCGATACATTTTTTAACTGTCAATTTTTAAGATTTTCAAGTTTTTAAAGTTTTGCTCGATGTACCTTATTTTTGAAGCTTTAACTTTTTATAATTAGAGATGAAAATATATTTTAATACCATCACAAAGATTTCCAGTATTGAAACCACATTTTTTGATACTATTTGAAAGCGTACTTTACTTTGATTGTCTAGAACATCAGCCTTATACAAATCGCACCCTTTAAATATTCAAATAAAAATTTGAGTTACTATTTTTAAAGCTCTTTCAAAATTTAAAATTTAGATGACAAATTTGAAAGATATTTATTAGGCAGCGACGATTACTTTTAAATTTTTAAAATCTAAGCAGTATTTCAAAATTTTCAAAAATAATAAAATGAAAAAAAAAATTGTTACTAATGAAAAAAATTTAATGTAATTATGTTACTAATTAGAAATGGATAGTTTACTTGAGTTTTTTTTAATATCAAAATCCAGTCTTCAAAATAGTGTCTATTATTATCCTCTAAGGTTATTGTCGAGATAATGCCAGAGATATCCATATTATCATGATAAATTCATTTTATCGGGATAATATAGGAGATATTATCAACCCTTAATTTTCTCATAAGAAAATCAAAACAAATTCATCTTATCAGCAATAATTGTGAAAAAGTTACGACAAACTTACTAAAGCGCCACACATTTGGGAAAAAGCATGCATGATGTTTTCCTTTTTTTAGAAAAATATTAATGGGTACTTCAATGTTACCCAAGTGTGTTGCACACCAAATAGTATAATGATAAATTTTTTACTTGAATCGGAAAATTTTGATCTGGATCGACGATTTTTAAACCTTGATCTTTTTCAATTTTACGAGGCTTAAAGTTTTGCCCAGTTGCTTAGCCTTCAAATTGTTATTTTTATTTTCATATTGTATTTTATTTTATTATTTGAGAGTGAAGGGGATGAGAAACGGCTCATTCAAAATTCCTACATAATAAGAGACTCGAATTTATAAACAACTGAAATATCGGGCCCCAGGACTTTTATCATTAAATTTATCAGAAAATGAAAGTGAGCATGTAGTAGTGCTCCCGGAGGGGCATACCATACAGTATACACCTACTTCCTCTATCAAAGGCCTAGAGAGGATTTTTTCAACCTAATATCACAAGGATTGTTTTTTAAAAGAAAAAGTTTGAATTTTGAGTACCCAAACGCTTCACTTTCATCCTCCAGAATATATCTTAGTTCAATCTTAATACTTTAGTTTTTGGACGCGGTTTCTACGAGTTCACACACTCACATGTAGAAATAAATGCTAATAATTTATTTTTGAAATAAAATTTGATCCTAAATTTTGGGGAATATATAATGATATTATTAATCTGTAAAAATAAATAAATTTTAAAAACTAAAAATGATATTTTTTGGAGAAAATATTTGAACAGTTGATTTTTTTTTTTTTTTTTGGAGGGTGGGCTTCTACACACCAAACAATTTTCCTTATTTTTCAAGTGCATGTGTAATTTTGTTTTCTTGTTTTTTTTTCTTTTTTTTTTTGCCTATGGTTGAAGAGGTTATACCATAAAGGGAAAAGTTTATATACAGCTGAGGCTCTAAACAATCAAATTGGAGCCTACCACAAAATTTTCATTAGAAGAGGTTGTTTTGATTTCCAAATATCCTCAAATTGCACATCTTGACATCAAAATGTATGGACATGAGAAAAAAAAATAGATTTCAAGTTTTGGGAATAGTGTATTTTGTAATGCATTTTTTGACCGTCAATTTTCAAGATTTTCAAGTTTTCATATATATGTCTATCTATACTATTTTTGAAGCTTTAAATTTTATAAATAAAGATGAAAATATATTTTAAGGCTATCACAAAGATTTCCAATATTGAAACCATATTTCTCAACTCTAATTTGATTGTTTAAAGGCTATCACAAAGATTTTCGGTATTGAAACCATATTTCTCAACTCTATTTAGAGCCTACCTTTTAAATAGTGTCGAGAAATATGGTTTCAACCCTAGAAATCTTTGTGATAGCCTTAAAACATATTTTCATCTTTATTTATAAAGTTTAAAACTTCAAAAATGGTGTAGATAGACATATCTATGAAAATCTTGAAAATTGACGGTCAAAAAATGTATTATAAATTACATTATTTCCAAAACTTGAAATCAATTTTTTTTCTCATGTCCATGCATCTTGATATCGAGATGATCAATTTGAGGATTTTGAACATCAAAACAATTTCATCTAGTGAAATTTTTAAGGTACGCTCGAATGTGATTGTTTAAAGCCTCGGCCCTATATAAACCTTTCCCCTTCTAAAATATGGGGTCCTAAAATTGCGCCATGGAGTCGATGAATAATAATCAATCGTGTGGGAGTTCGAAACTTTTGGCCGAGAAAATTCGTCTGTAGGATCTTGTCGGACCATGAAATCTTGTGGTAGAAAAGTAAAACATCAGGTCCCAACAACTTTTTCTTGCAACGATTTGTGCGTTTAAGACAAAAGGTATGGTTTGTCTAAATTGTAAAAAGGAAAATGATAATTTTGTTTAGCGTAATGATCTTATGAGACCCTCCTACATACACTTGTGTAGGATTTAAAAATATCATCATTAAATTTATGTAGGATTTGATTTTTTTTTAGATCTGTGTCAAATTTAATAGTGATCTTTTAGAGTCGTATACACATAGTTGTGGGAGGGTCTCATGGGATCATTACTCATTTTTTTATTGTTTTTCTTTTTTTTTTGGACAACATGATGAGTAAACTGATAAAGTTTATATAAAGTTAGGGAAAAGATCATCTTAACCCACGGGTTGATAGCTAAAGTGTCAACCAATGACTTAGATTGAATATGGGCCGATCTGACGATCACGACATCATTTTGTATTTTAATTTTTAATTTTTTTCTCTAAATTCAAATCACTTAAAATTTTGGCCGTCTATTCTTCAAAAATAAAAGAATCGAATAAAAATATAAAACAAATAATTCATAATATAAATTGACTAAAATACCCCAGCAACAGCTTAGGGGGTATTTTGGTCAATTTATATTTTATGAATTATTTTTTATTTTTTTACTAGGGCCTTAATGAGAAGAATGAACGTCTAAAATTTCAAGTGATTAAGATATGTAAAAAATAAATAAAAATTCAAATACTAAATGAAATTGTAGTCGTCAGATCAACCCAGATTGAATCTAGATCATTGGCTGGCACTGTAGTAGTCAGCCAGTGGGCTGCCAGAATCCATTCTCATAAAGTTAACACCTTAAAATGTAGGATTAACACACCCACCGGTCCCCAATGAACTGGCTGACTTGGGCTCTTCCTATTTAGCCACACCGAGTGGGCATAAAAAATTTAAAGAAAAAAATAATTTTCCTGGAAAATTTTGATTTTGTAAAAAAAAAAAAATGTAGAATTAAATTGCACCGCTAAATCCTTCAAAAAGGTTGTTTCAATGTTGGAAAAATATCTAATCAATTATCTCCACATCGATATATATATATATATATATATATATATATATGGAAAAAAAAAAAAAAGAGATTTCAAGTCCTAAAAATAGCACATCTTCCAATACATTATTTGGACCATCCATTTTCAAGATTTTTCTTATGTTTATAGATCTACTTAATTTGAACCATTTATGTTGCTTAAAAATTTTATACTTAGAGATAAAAACTGATTCTCGTACCATCTAATAATTTTCACACCAAAATTGCATCTCATGACAAAGTTTAGAGGTACACCTTACTTTAATTGTTTAAAGTTGCAACCTTATGCAAACCATATCCAAAGGAACATGGTTTGTTACGCCTGCAGACCTATTAAAATAAGTAAAGCCTCTTCTCAAAACTCATTAAAAATAGCAGTCCTGGTGTCATAAATCCTTCAAATTGATCATCTCAACCTTAACCATTATAGTTATGAAAAAAAAAATAAGGATTTCAAGTCTTTAAAAACAGTGTATATTGTGACACATTATTTAGACCATTTCACCTTTTAAAAATAAGTGTTATGAATCCGTAAGATCTATGCCACCTTTTTAATTTAAATTTCATAATCAATGTTAGAAATTAATTCTAGAGCCTTTATAAAGATTTCCGATGCCCAAGATGCTTTCTAGATAAAAATAAACAAAAAAACAATTTCCTCCTTATATCAAAGTCTCACCAAAAACGTTAAAACTTAAAAGTAAATATGAGGCCCCAACACCTTTCCCTTGTACTGAACGGCTTTTTCTACATCCGTGGCTTGTGTAACACAAGGAAGAAGATAGTTGACTATTTTTCTATCCCAATGAACCACAACCTTTTAGTAATGTTGTTGAGAGAGAAATTGTAGAAGCTCGATGAATGCTGTTTGTGTGATATTTGGAATGGAATCTTGGTTTATGCTTCCATGTTTTGGATCCTTAAAATGCCATTTCTCTCTTCTTTTTTTTTTTTTGGATAAAAAATATGTCATTTCTCTCTCAACAAGATTATTCTCTCTCTCTCTAACTCATCTCTTTCTAACTGTGCCCTTCTTTCTAGGTCATTTCTCTAACCATGCCTTTCCTCTCTTACTCATTTCTCCCTCTAACCATTATCTTTCTTTCTAACTCATCTCTGTTTCAAATTACTCTATAACCATGACCTTTCTCTCTCTAGCTCATCTCTCTCTAATTGTTCTCTCTAACAATGCATTTATCTCTATACAACTCCTTTCTCTCCCTATCCCACTTATCTCTCTAATTGTGTTTTTTCTCTCCTAATCATATTATTTCTCTTTTTAATTCTTTTTTTTTTTTTTGAATGTACTCTCTCTCTCTTTGTCTGACTGCTTTCCTTATCTGATTGTACCTTTTTCTCTAATTCTCTTATCCCTAATTATTATATTTCTCTCTTTATTTCCTATCTCTAACCGACTTTTTTTTATCTCCGGCAAGAAATATAGCCCCGCCTTATTCTCCTATGAGAAGAGTGGTTCACATCAATGCGGAGTGTTGGAATATTTTCGATTCACCCAAGTATTGGGTCCTTGAGTAAAAAAATTTATTTGCATTTTTTCTTGGACTAGGTTGGGATTTGGAAATTATCTCTTTTTCATTAGGTTGGAATTTGGAGAATCGTTTCTTTTGGAATGGATTGGGATTTGAAGATTTGTTTATTTAGTGACTTGGTTAGAATTGGGAATAAGCATTTCTCTCATTAGAATGCTTCTTTCTACAATTTTAAAATCTTCCAACCTTCTTCAAATGGATAGGGGAGGAGGGTATTCATGGAGACCCTTTCAAACATGAGTGAAAAATCAAAATGGAGCATGATACATGGGTTGAAAATTAACTCTCCCATTATTTCTGAAAAAATGTAAAAAAAAAATTTAGTCATTTCGGCGAAAATATCACCCACTACCCTTGGAATTCTTGGTGGGCGTTTGATAACAGTGTAAATATGGGAAAGTAGCCGATTTTTCTTTGGGACTTGGGTTCTGCAGCAAGAACCATGGCCTATTGGGGCGTTCTTGGTAGGTTAAGGGCCTCACCATTGAAAGGAATTGTATCTGGTATTCGACCCATTAGCCTAGGATGATAACCGATAAAGCAAACACCAAATGGAAAATACTTACATCGACTAGTATCCGCTATCATTCATTATTAGAAGGTCAAACGGTGGCTGTTTTTAAGTAAAAGAAGGCACAAATATAACCTGGACATGGCATTGAACACTCTCTATAAAAAAGATATTCACTAATTTAGTCTATAAAAAAAAGAGCAAAGAACCACCAAAAAATAGAGCAAATATTTGAGCTGATGCACATTCACGAAAAAAAATCAATTAATAAGGTTCCTCAATTTGATATAAACTAGGAAAAAATTAGATTAATAAATCAGAAAAAATAGATTAATAAGGTCCTGTAGGAGATTAACCAGGAAAAAAAAGGAAAACTAAATAAAAAATATATAAAAAAACCATTTGCAGATTTGGGTTTTAACTTCTTCTGCCTAACCACAAGGGAAAAAAACACTCTTATCAACGATAAAAACTCTCACTGATTTTCATGGGACTCTAGATTCAGTGGCGATGGTGTTAGGTATTGAGGTTCGCTGAGCTCGCTTCAAGGGGAAAATATCACCCACTGAATCTAGAGTCCCATGAAAATCAGTGAGAGTTTTTATCGTTGATAAGAGTGGTTTTTTCCCTTGTGGTTAGGCAAAAGAAGTTAAAACCCAAATCTGCAAATGGTTTTTTTATATATTTTTTATTTAGTTTTCCTTTTTTTTCCTGGTTAATCTCCTACAGGACCTTATTAATCTATTTTTTCTGATTTATTAATCTAATTTTTTCCTAGTTTATCTCAAATTGAGGAACCTTATTAATTGATTTTTTTTCGTGAATGTGCATCAGCTCAAATATTTGCTCTATTTTTTGGTGGTTCTTTGCTCTTTTTTTTATAGACTAAATTAGTGAATATCTTTTTTATAGAGAGTGTTCAATGCCATGTCCAGGTTATATTTGTGCCTTCTTTTACTTAAAAACAGCCACCGTTTGACCTTCTAATAATGAATGATAGTGGATGCTAGTCGATGTAAGTATTTTCCATTTGGTGTTTGCCTTAAGTATTTTCCATTTGGTGTTTGCCTTATCGGTTATCATCCTAGGCTAATGGGTCAAATACCAGATACAATTCCTTTCAATGGTCAGGCCCTTAACCTACCAAGAACGCCCCAATAGGCCATGGTTCTTGCTGCAGAACCCAAGTCCCATGCTCCGAAGCATGGATTTCGGCCGGAGCTTCTTTTTTTTCTTTGTTTTTTTTTTTTGGAGCTTGATCCTTTTCCTAGCCCTAATGAGGGAGCCGGATCAATCTATTCGTGGATCTTGATCCCTGTCATCTCAATCCCCTATGGATTTGGATCCACCAAATAACGGAGCCCATCCCTCTACATGTTAGGATCTTGATCCCTATGATGTTGGGATCTCAATCGCTATATTTATAGATCTCCATCAAACTTGGTTATCTCAAACATCAAGAATTAAAATATTTAGACTGCCATAAATAGATGGACTAGTGTGTATTAAAGTAGATGTAAAATGCATAAACCATATCCAGAATTAAAATAGTAAAAAAGGATCTAGATCCCATGAGCATTAGGACTTTATATATGGGATCTACCTCCGGGCTATATACATTGTACGGATATCTATCACTGACTACCAAAACTTTTGGCCCATGTCGATCCAAAGTTCACATTCTCAATCCCAGAGCCATGCACGCTCCGGTTACAGGTAAGTATGGCGAGGCCCTATCTCTACTTAATGCAAATATTTAACTTCTTCTTAAAATCTTTTGAGATAAAAGAAACGCAAAATCAAACTGGCTTAAGACTTCAGCCTACTTTAAACCACAAAAAAAAGGAAACGTTTATATAGAGCCAAGGCTCTAAATAATCAAATTAGAGCCCACCGAAAAAAATTTACCAAACAGTTATTTTGATGCCAAATATCCTCGAATTCATCAAGATGCATGGACACGAGAAAAAAATGGATTTTAAGTTTTAAAAATAGTGCATCTAGTAACGCAATATTTGACCATCAATTTTCAAGATTTTCAAATGTTCATAGATCTGCTCGATCTACACCATTTTCTAACCTTTAAATTTTATAATTAAAAATTAAAATATATTTTTTAAGGCTTTCACAATGATTTTTAATATTGAAACCACATTTCTCGATAGTATTTGAAGGTGGGCTGATTGTTTAGAGCCTCAGCTCTATACAACCTTAAACCCACCCAGCTCAAGGCTTCAGCTGACTCAAAAAAAAAGATAAATAAGGCTCGAAGGCAACCAGCTTCAACCATTTGTATGCCCTTACCAGATATAATTTTTCATTCATTCTTAAATAAACACACTATAGTTTATTGTACAAGTTCTGGATCAAAGATATCGATCACCCGTGAATGTTTCCAACTCTGAAACAAATTTGGTTTCAGAGACTCCCTCCACCTCATCTGAATGATCACAAGCTCACCTAGTCCTGCCCCAAGATGGTTTCTTCTAACTCCAGATGGAATGTGCATAGATCATCCTTTCCCTATATTTTTGTGTTGGTAGATCAGCTTGGTTTGGTCATTAGGACAGACTTCAAAGGTTGAGCACAATCACACAAACCGGGAGTCCAACCTCTGGACCAAACTTACTTGACACATGAGATTCAGAATTGACCTTGCCAATTTCACACACCATAGATATTAAATTTTTGTCTGATCAAGGCATGTTACTAGATTTCATTACGCGTAGACCCTTAGCAAGAAATGCAAACTCGTCTTCCTAGTCCATTAGTATAAGGGACAAGTCACTTTACCCACTCACGTGCTATGATGCACAAATACTTCACCACGCCCGCTGCCATATCCATGCATCATACTTCACATTATTTTCTTCCTACACATCAACAACTGTGAGATGTGACCACTGCAGCGCAAAAGGAAGATATTAACAAAGAAGAAAAAGATCTGGTGGTCTTCACGGATAACCTGAATCACCTAGATAGTCTCCCAAGTCCCAATCGTCCTTGCAAGGACAGTGCCCACTCATTTTCTGACCAGTTTCAACGACCAAAGCCTGTCTTTTTCAAAAACAGATTTGATACAATACCAGAATCAGTCACGCAGCAGCGTGCTATCACCTGAAATTATCCAAATGTTATATGTAGAAAGACCCCACCAATTTAGTGTAACAGCTCGTTTCACACACATCCAAGTTGTTCACCTACATACATCTCCCGGATTCCTTTTCATAACCCATCAGCCAGAACTTTCAGCTGACCCAAGGATAAAAGATAGATAGCAAGGGAAGACCCACTGGCCATCCTTAACCCACCTTCTCAAACAAACACTCGACTTGATTTTTCGTAAACCTCTCTGCTCTTTCCTTCTCTTTGCTTTCCTATTTTCTAAACTTCTTCCTTTCATTCACAGTCCACATTGATTTTTACATGCTTAACATACTCATATAAAAACGAAACAATACTACGATTGGCATCGACACTTAAAAATATATACCAATATTGGAGATTTCTAGGTACTCCATTAAATATTTCTTTTTCTTCTTCAGTCCTCACGACAAATTACTTCCATGCAAATATGTATAGAGACGCTCATATGCTAAACAATTTTTCGCAATTATACAAACAATACTATTACTAAAAGTGTACGCAAGATATCAGTCAGTCTTAGGATACTCAAAAAGCTATTTTTGGTTGGAAATTCACAAACAAAATGATTTAGCCTAGATATTAAGATGGACATAACATAAAAACGTATGATAATATGATATCTAAAATTATGGTGTACATAGAAAGTAAAGCACAAGTTTGATACAATACATAAATATAAAATTCATAAAGTGATTAATACAAATATAAAATGTCTTCATGTTGTATACTATACAGCAAACTACACATCATGTATCCACACTATTTGTTTATATTATGTTATTTAACAAGTTGATTAAGATAATCATATACGTATCAACATTTTGGACTTCAGCAAGTACTGGGTCACAAATCTCCACTCCCCTTGTCCATGCATGTATATCCAGGGAGAGCTATTAGCTTCCTAACATCAATCAGCACCGAGAAACGATGAAAATGTATATTTAACCTATACAAGTCAACCATTATGTGGGAAGCAGATTGCTTTTCAAAGCATCAGGATCAGGTGGTTTATCGACCGCATACCACAAAACATAGTCAAATGGAGAACGCACTCACCTGTCGGCAGTCAATATAAACATTACTTGTCGAAAATTTTGGTGAGAAATCATGCAAAAAGTGGATCGGCTAAGTATTATTCCATGCAACAATGACATCATAAGATGATAGCACTTCATAAACCAGTCCTAAAGATAGACCAAAAAATGCTTCATAAACCAGACAGCCTTAAGATAGCTATCATGACAACAACCAACAATAGTCAACCAAGATATACAAGACGCACTATACCAAAAGGAAATATCGAGAAAAAATTAGTTTCTGCAACATTTCCACAAACTGCATCAAAGACCAGAGTCACAAGACATCATGTAGAGGGCATTCTAAAAAAAAAAATTCCCTCATCAATAAGGCATTATAAAATTTCACAGCTCCCCTTTGGGTTCTCAAGAACTAAAGCTAAAAGATATCAATTGGCAGAATTACATTTAAATATAAAAATCGCCTTCATAACAAAATGAAAACAAGGCTGAAATGAGTGCATAAAATGACCCTCATTTCTGCATGAGATGAACCAGCATATCCTGGTCGATATATCAAGCCAAGCCATAATCATCCAGCCATGAGAGGTTGTGCATATTGTATAATTTATCAGCACCAACTATTTCCAAACACGACCCAATCTCCACAGGTGACAGCTTCATCACAAGCAAAAAAAATTGCATCCAATCAAACTGATTATGATTCATGCATAGAACCACGACCCCAAAACATTGCACCATCAAAGTTGGACAAGATCTTAAAAGCTTTAGGCATTGCAAAAAACATTACAACTTTTAAAAATAAAAGACAAACAGAAGAAAAAAAGAAATAAAAAAACAAGAAAAAAATTAGCTTTTAGTAAAACTCTGTCAACTCAACTATTCTCAAAAATACTCTGTCTCAACCTCAGGGTATTACACACCCGAAGCAGCAGTTTCCACTGTTGTATCAGCATGGCCGCATCAGAGATTTTGAAGAGCATCCAGATCAATTAACAGCATCTCAGTTAAAGATCAACACATGTATTGCCCTTCCAACCATCTTTTAACCACAGCTCCTCATTCCTCTCTCAGCCCAAATTTAAACCACCACAGCTCCGGATGCATGGTCAGGCAAAAGTCAGAATCTCAAAGACCAACCCAAAGACTATTCAGGAAAAGAAAAAAATGAGAACCTTACCAATCAAATGACTAAATGGAACCTGTTTCATTTTTTAGTTAATAAAAGCACAGCATGTTCTTGATGTCTGCAAACTGGTATCAGCATTGTACCGGACATCAATCTAAGTATACACAGCCACAGCTACAACATCATCATCAAGAATATTATTCCTTTTCCACCAACTTGGCCATCAGCAACAACAAATTCGATCCACGAACATAGAGATCTCAAACCGAACAGTATGGTTCATCAGGAGATTGGGGCCTAGTAATTCGTTTTGGAATACAGAACATAGCTTGTTGTACTGTAAAAAGAGAGCCAAATTACAATACAAACCCACAAGCTCCACTGCATATACTATATAAGATGCACAACTTATGCATGCATGTCAAAATAAAAAGAAAAATGAAAATTCACATGCTCACATAATATAATCCACATCCCATTCCTAAAGTCTCAAGGTGCCCCTTGAATAGTATCATCCTGGAGAAATAGAAAAAAGTTCCAAGAACAAAAGTAACCTCGGGAAAGTGTCTCAGCTACCCAACTAGCATTCAACAATTCCAACAGTAAGCATCCGCATGATTCACAGAAATCATCATAGAAACACGAAAAGACAGAGTTCACCCTTGATTACAATCAACAATGCCTGGCATCACCAACCCTATTCCTTATTCCTGCAACATGAAAATCCAAGATGTTGATCAATTAAAAGGCATTCAACAGGCCCTAGGAAACAACATAATGCAATATAACATTCATATGGAGAATGCAATGCAAATTCCACAACAAGGTACCTCAGATCCTGATTTACGAGGTGTCAAGCTTCGAGAATCTCCACGTCGACTAGGTGGTGATGTGCGTTGACTAGGTGGTGATGCACGTCGACCTGGTGGAGATACACTGCGCTTTTTGGGGTTTTCATCACGAGGACTCTTCTTTGGGGAAATGCTTCTCTGAGGAGAACGACTGCGACGAGCAGGAGATTCACTGCAAATTTTCATAATGTAAGAACAGATGCATCAACAATCATAGAAGATAGTCTCAATCTTCTTTGCCTTCTCCTTTTTCTTCACTTTTTTTTTAACAATATCCCTAGACTAAAAAAAAAAAGGAAATTCCTAACAGTGTTTAGTAGAATAACAAACAAAGAGTTCAACTGAAGCATATACCTGTCATATGATCGAGTCCTGCTCCTCCTTGGCTCGTCAGCTGACCTACCCTTAGTACCTTTACTATAATCAGGACTTGCTCTGCGACTCCTGCTTCGACGGCGATATTCTCTTTCCCTCCCCCGATACTTATCACGACCATACCTGCCCCTACTACGACTCCTACTTCGACGGCGATATTCATCTCGATTATCACCACGATACCTACAAATAAAACAATAAAAGTCACAACCAACCGTCATAAAAAAAATTGCAAGTCACAATCAAACTCTACATGATCATAGAGACCCACATATAAACCAAATAAAACTTGACATCTAGTAATAATAACACATACTGTTGATAAGTGAACTGCATTACTAAAGGACAAGTCAAATTTTTAGAAGTAATAACCTGCTGTGGCCACGAGTAAAAATATTTAATATCCAGGTTCTAAAACCAACTGAATAGAAAAATTCTGAGCACATACTTGCACGATCATATGAGTGGCCCTCCACGAGCCTTAACATGTGTGCTGTGGAGGCTTGAATATGTTCAACGGGATAAGAACTTTGTACAACAGCAAGTTTTAAACCCAGATACCCAAATATTAATTAATAAAAAAAATAACCATGATGGAAATGCATTTGGAGAACGCAAAAGATACTAGGTTACCAAAAAATCCTTACCTCGGCCTTGGGCTGCGGCTCCTTGATCTACCCCTTGTCTTAGGAAATGATTCAACTATCCTTCCTTTCTTACTGTAATCATACAAAAGGATCAACACGTAAATATACATAAGGGAATACTATGGAGAAAACAAAATCGAACCTATAAATCAGGGAATACCATGGAGAAAACAAATTCGAACCATTGAAGTCATTAAATTGCCAAAATCAATCAAACAAGTACAATATACAGATAATGCAAAGCCATAAGTTAAAGCACAATATCACGCACAAGAACATGAAAGTCTTTCACACAAAATAAACAAAGAGATAAGAGTACAAGACAAAGTGAAACCATTAGATATCTGAGCAAAAAACTACAATGCTTTCATGTCAATCTACATTCATTTATTTTTTTTGTTCTTTTTTCTTTTTCTGTGACAGGTTCTAACAGCTTATAGTAAGAAAAAGTGAACATGGTTATATATTTATGCATCCAAACAGGATAGAAAATCAAAAACTATAGAAAATAATGCCAGACTAGTCACACCATAAACCCATGAACAAAAAGTATATCGCAAAATAGAGAATGGAAATTCCAAACAATCTATTAGATATTACCTACAGTAATCACAGACAATGGAGAAAGAAAATGTTCTCACAAAAAGGAGATTAGAGGCAAGGTTGCTACAGGGCTTCAATATGGTTCCAGGTAACAGTACACAAAAGCTTAGACAAGAGAGAAAGAGAGAGATACTATAACTCACATGGGCTCCGCATTAGGTCCATATTTCGCAAACTGAACCATAATCTCTCTCCCATCCACATTTCTCCCTGTAAAGAAGGCAATAAATCATCACGACCACCATCATCCGAGCCTTATCCCAACTAAAGAAGGCGATAAATGAAACCATATTAATAACATTTGTGCATTTGCAGACCAACAAAACTAGTAACAAATATAATAACAGCAGTAAGAATCTCACCATCAAGTTTCTCTACAGCTCTTTGCGCCTCATCTGCATACTTATACCGCACAAATGCAAACCCACGTGAATCTCCAGTCCTAAGAAAAAATGCATCATATAATCACAAAATAACACAACTTATTCACATAACATACAATGTGGAACCTAATTTGACAAGCCACACGATCATATAAAGATACCTCTTATCCCTTGGGATGAACACATCAACAACCTTCCCATACTTGTCAAAGAGTGGGAATAGATCATCGGCAGTAGTGCCTACCAAACAAACGAACAAGACACAATAGATAATGGTAAATGATAAAAATAAACAGTATCTATTGGATAGTAATAAACAAGAATTGGAATCTGACATTAGATATCATAATATGTGAAGCCATAAAATAACATCATGAGGAAAAAATGGAAAACAAAACTTTTTTTCCTTTTTTTCTTTTTTTTTGTGGCCGTTCAACATTCAAATAGTTTCCTAGTGGAAGTTATTATGAGACAACCTCAACGAAAATAAATTGTAAAATCAGATGCTGAAGGTTTGTTTGAGTAAATGGGATTGGAAGGAAAAGAATGGGACTATAAGAAAAATGGCTACTTTATCAAAAAAAAAATTGAGAAAAAATGGCTAATAAGACGGTTAAAAGGGACGAAAATACCAGTATCTAAACAAAAGCAGGACCTACATAACAGATTAAATGTAAGAAGCGACATGAGAGAAAAAAACCACTAATTTGGCTATTACTGTAGTGAGCAAGAAAATGTCATAACAGGCACAGAAATATGATGTCATGAGGGCTTCAAGGAGGCTTAATCAAAGAGGCGGCCCAGCAAAAGAAATCATTAGAAAATATTAATATTGAGGAGGTGACCCAGCAATAGAAATCATTAACATATATTACTAAAGAAATGGGGTAACGAAACAACTGTCAATGTGCAAATGGGAACAGAAACCAATGTAAGATGTAGCATCACAATTGATGAACAACAAATAAACAAATGCAATAGACTAGAATCCAAATGTGCATAATAATTGCACTTGCAATGCAAAAGGAAGAAAACCCAAGACTTTAAGTTTGTCAGAGAAATAGGGGTTACAGATCGCATCTCACTCAGCAAGGGATCAATGTAGAAAAAGAAAATTTTCACAACAAGAACGTCAAATTTTAGAATTTGAGCGATGACAAAATAAAAGCAGAAATTAAAAAGAGATGAGATTTTGCAGAAGAAAATACTGAAATGGGTAAGCTAGCCAGTTGAAAATGGCAAACCGACATAAGGAAGATGAGAACTCAGGTTTTGAGTGATGGTATAAGCAGCTCAAACAAAACCAGGAATAAAAAGATATAATTACAGATATTGGAGCAAAAAAATTTCATAGAAGCCAGAACTAGAACTTTGTCAACACAGGACCTGATAAAAGGAGTAAACATCAGGTCCACCATGCAATCAAGAATATAAATAAACAACTGATAAACAATCAGGAAAAAAAGCGAAAACACCAACAACATCAGCAAAAAAAATGCAAGCTATAGGGTTCCGCATAATGGTCTGAAATTGGAAAAAAAACCCAAA
This sequence comes from Amborella trichopoda, assembly GCF_054954075.1. Classification (NCBI taxonomy): domain Eukaryota; kingdom Viridiplantae; phylum Streptophyta; class Magnoliopsida; order Amborellales; family Amborellaceae; genus Amborella; species Amborella trichopoda. The sequence goes on from NC_142339.1 coordinate 8,025,127, forward strand.
TTAAGGTCTGTATGCAAAAGAAAGAAAGAAAAAGCATCTCTTAGCTGAGAATCGTGACACAAAACCAGATGAACAAAACCTAGATATTGCAAAAAACATATGAGGAGACGAAAAAAATACAATAAAAAATAAATTAGAAAGAAAACATCAAAAACACAGCTATCCCAGGAGAAAAAAAAAAAAGATCTAGTTACATAGTAATAAGGAAAATAGGTTTCCAAAACAAACCAGGATCTGATGAATATATTGGGGCCCTGAAGAGGGGATACAACAAAAAAGAAGGAATAATGGTGTCTCTTGCAGCATACCATCCAAAAGAATTCAGCATTAGCAGGAAGGAAGGCGAAAACGAAATGAGATTCTACAATTCGAGTTAGGGTTCTCATACAATACTATTTTGGAGTTTACAAAATCAGAAGAGAGAAATAGGGCCTATGGTGCAATTAAAAGAGGCTAAAAAACATGCAGATAAACAGTATATATGGGTATTAAGGAGCATATAATAGGAAACTGGCATTAAGGTTTCAACAGATAAAACAGAACAGAAAAAGTTCAGATTCTACCAAGAAAAATTAAACATTAGGTTTTCAAATACGTTGGAAACGAAAGAAAGTTCAGCAGATAATCCAGAAATTTCATCCAGAATCAAGGAAGAACAAACAACAGCAGAGAGAAAAACAAATTGGGCTGTATCAAAACCAAACAGGAAACAGAGTATTAAAAGAACGATAATAAAGCTTCCATCGAAAAAGAAATTTCTCGTTGTAGCAAAGAAAGGCAGGATTTAGGTTCTGAAACAGAAACAGAAACAGATATTAGGTTTATCACGCAAAATGAATTAGGTTTTCAAAGAACTTACGAAATGTAATATTGAGGACGAGGAGGGAGAAGGTGTCTTTGATATCGGGAGGACCTGATCTTCCAAAATGTGACATTATCGCTGCTACACTAACCAGCTAACCAGTTGAATTAGAGTTAGGGTTTTCGCAAAAAGGGGAAGGGAAGAGTGCCTTGTATTATATTGCCGATTTAGGGTTAGGGTTTTCGAAGAAGAAAGAAGAAAGAGCGTCTTGGTCGATGTGAGGGATTTACATAGCCCCACATAGCCCTACAACTTAATTACCGAGGAAAATTCACGTCATTGATGGTGGATGTAAACAGGTGATATAAAGTAGAAAACGTATTCCCGCCGGATCATTTTGTACACTAGGGGCCTCGTAGTAAGTGGAAACGCGACGAAAGTTCTCCGAAGTTAGAGCTTATGAAAAAGGTCGACATTTTTATTGTCGTGTTTGATTTTTTTTTTTTAACGAGTTAACGGTTACCGAGTATTTGATAATTGGAAAACTATTTGGCGAGTATTCTTTCGATCTCCCTCCAATAATATATTTTAAAGATGTATTTTTGATTCAAAATTTTAGAGACGATAATCTTAACCATGATAATATCTAAATTTAGAAAAAAAAAAATCAAAAACTATAAATTTTATTTTTTAAATTCATTTTCCCACCTTCCATTTTTAACTCTTGGTGGATGCGACAATTTTTTAAATCCATCTTAGAGATGAACGTTTGATAGGCAAGGGCCACACAGTATTAGGTGAGTCAGCTGACTCAACAAAACTGTGATCATGATAATTTGAAGAAATTTGGGATCGTTTGTTTGAATAAACCTAAAATTCTATAAACTTGAAGATCTAGTAAAGAGTTTTAACAATATCATTGATGAGAGGATGACGTTTATTAGATGAACAAGAAACCCTAAAGCTTTCGTGACGTTCATTGAAGCTTTATTCTCTTTGTGGGTTAAGGTATTTTGATATACCCCAAATCCTCATAAACCCTAGCAGCACATATATTTTGAGAAACCCTAGCTTCCTTTGATTTATTTTTAAAAAACAATTGTTAATTGTTAGCTTCTTTTGTTGTTTGTCCCCATTAAAACTAAGGAAAGCTTTCTATGTTTCCCTTACAACATAGAAGTTCTATCCTCCCCCTTATCCAACTGTTCATTTTTTAATGGAGGGCGAAGATTGCCCCAATCACAATGTCATGTCACTACACTATTTTATTTTTACTTTTTTTTTATAAACTATTTTGACACCAAATTTTTCACATCCATTCCTCTATTAAACTCGCGCTAACAAAAAATATAAAAAATTTATTTTCGATAAAATAGAATGACCAAAATACCCTTGAAGTTTTAAGGGGTATTTTGGTCATTATTTTTTATCGAAAAATTATTGTTAATATTTTTATAGGTGCGCCCCAATGGGAAGATGGCACATACCAAATTTCATATTAAAAAATATATATATTAAAAAATTAAAACTAAACTACTTTGAGACGTCGGATCTAAGATCAAACGGTGAGTGGCTCTCTTGATAAAAAATGAACGGCTGGATAGTAGGAGGAGGATAGAACTTCTATGTTGTAAGGGGAACATAGAAAGCTTTCCCTTAAAACTAGGGTTTCCCGTATTCTAACAATTATCAGTATATTTTGTTCATCTAAATTTTATTTACTAAGATTCTTATCGGTTCAAATGCATTTCCCATTTGTTTATTTAATTCATCAAGATGGCATATAACTTTTGTGACATTGGATCCCTTGCAAAATGAATAAGTGGATTCAATCTGGACTCCTACAAGCAGCTCGTTTTAATGATAAAAGACAACAGATCCTTAAGAGCTTTCAAGTAGACTAACAAACAAACTGTCAATGATCGCCCTTGTACTTGGCACTTTGATATAAAGCACTTAGTATCCCGTTTTTCATTAACCTTTTTTTTTTTTTGTTAATGTTTAGGTGTTTATACTCGAAAATGAGGGCAAGGAGGTCAGCCCTCGTCTTGGTTTTGGACGTAAACTTGTCAAATAAGTTGATAGAGAAAGGGTCCCATCAAATTATGCTCCAGGTGAGAATCAGGCCACAAGACGTTGTGCCGCTCGGATAGTCAGCAAAGTCGGCTTCCCTAACACCCTAAACTCAGAGTTCTAAGAAGATTTTGAAGTATTTAATGAAGAGAAAGTGATTTAATGAAAAGCTTTTAGCAAAAAATAGCAAATTCAAATAAAGCTGAGAAAAACTAATAAATATGCAAGATGAGTTAAATAAAGCTCATAACGATCATTAATGAAAACAAAATAAGGAGAAAGATAATACAGTAGGGCGGACCCTTAGTCCTGGTTCCTGGAGTCGGTGCCCGCTCGGAGCCAAGATTTACACGATTGTTCCATATCTTTCGCGTTTTGGGAGGGCCGAATGAATATTAGTGGAAGAGAGTCTGGAAGGTCTTAGTATCCAAACTGTCTTTGATTTAGATTCAGTAGGGTAATATTCCTAAAATTTGCAATATGGAGTTAGGGTTTGGTTCTAAGGGTCGGATAAGTTCGAGAATGGACTGGCAGAGCTTACGCATGTAGATCATAAAATTTCGGCTTGTGGCTCGAATGGGAGCCCTCTATTTATAGACAAAATAGTTTTAGGATCACCATTGGTGTTTTTATGCAATCTGTGCCCTTCAAATCCCGTCGCCACTTGCACCAGCTTTGGCGCCACTGGCAATGGCGCCCAATCAGCATTAACTACTATTAAATATGGTCAACAAAATAAAATGCTCCATAATCACATGACTTTAGCCTATGTACAGCTTTTATGTGCGGTGTATCCGAATCTCAACACCATTAGCAATGGCATTAGCACCATTTAGACTGCTTTTGTGATCAAATTTGCCACATGTCGCATTATAGGCATTCTTCCATACAATTTGACAGCCCAATCAAAATTTGTTGCCATTCCAACAGCCTTTGGCGCCATTCCAAGTGTCATCGATGTCAATCGACCGTTAGTGTGTCATTATAGGGTCGACGGCTAATGTAACATTACTTCGACGAATTCTAGGGTAGCACGCCCTTATGTATTGACATTTGACATATTAATACATGCACGTGTCATTGCATACTGACGCATGACATAGGTCCATACATTCAACCTGTATTCTCAAACTGTTAGAAAAAATGGCGTTGGTCCCACTGGAAAACTGTGTTAAGCCTTTTTCTCTTTTCTTTCAGCCTGTGGCTCGAATGGGAGCCCTCTATTTATAGAAAAAATAGTTTTATGATCAACATAGGTGGTTTTTTATGCAATCTAGGCCCTTAAAATTTCGTCGCCCCTTGCACCAGCTTTTGCCCCATTGGCAATGGCGCCCAATCAGCATTAATTACTATTAAATGTGGTCGACAAAATAAAACTCTCCATAACCACGTGACTCATGTTCCAAATCTCATGTTGGAGGGATCATAAACTCATTTCGAAGTTCTAAGCTTATAGTTTCCAATCTTACTTTGATCTCAATAGTAAGACACCCAATTTGTGTGAGAATGATCAAAGGTTCAAGCCCTTGAACTTGTTCTATTAAACAAATAAAGTTAATCTACTTTTTTTGTTTAGCCTTTCTTTGAAAATGCAAACTAAACTGCATATTTCTTTTAGAACCATCCGTCAACAATTAAGTTACTATATGACTTTCTTGCATCAGTTTATAGTTTTCTCCCATCTTATGGCTTGCCATTTGCCTAAAGTTTAGATGGATTGAATTCTTGAAATGTATATTGACGGATATGTCTACACCTAAGACCCTATGCCTAGAAATTTCATATATAATCATCTAAGACCTTGCATTTTGTTATTGAATAGTACTTAATGTGATATGTTTAGTGGCCCATAAATTAAGGGTCTTAAACGTATTAGCTTAGTGCTTTTTAGACAACCATTAAAATGTTATTGGCCTCAACAAATAATGGAAGATATTCAAGACGTACATGTCCTTGTTGCTACTTACCATGCGATACTACTATGTTAAGTTCTCAAACAAACCCTGGTATATCATACCACAGGTATCCACAACGTACATTTCTCAGTGGTGCAATGATTATATTAAAGGGTTGAGCTATAATGAAAGCTCAAGGAATTGTAGCATAGCACAGAGGATTCAATCATAGCAATCGCAAGAGCATGTCATGGTCAATACAAATCAAAATATTTACTCAAGATGCAATTATTGATGCATTACGGAGCGTGCAACAAGTTTTATGTATCTTACGTGTGACCTACGATTATTTTTGTATTAATCCTTATCAAAAGTATTTGATGTAATTATGAAAAACTTCTATACTGGTTCAATAGGTCCATCTCTATCTAGTAACTATAAGCTACTGTGGATATGGTTTCTTTATTTAGATAATGTATTTTGGTTCATCTAGATGAAAACTTACGTATTATGCTAAAGTATTTAGCTAGTGAATAAGCATTGGTATAGCTATGGTTTCTTCTGTGATTGGAATGTGCTTTATATAGATGAATGATATTATATTATAATATGTGAGTATTTAGTAAATGTAAAATGGTCAATTTGTATGATTGCCATGTATTATTATGTAGCATATTTAATTGTTGATGACCATCTAGGAATGAGTTCTTATTACGCTGGAAGAAATTATCAATGGATGGCTCCACAAGATGATAAACTTCTAGAAGTAAATAATAATTTGTGTGAAAAAAATTGAGGATGAATAGGGTATTTTCTAGGGAGGCTTGGGCAAGAATTACACGTGTGATTATGAGTAGGATGGTCTAGCGATCAATAATACAAGAATAAAAAATAGATTACGAACTTTTAAAACTTCATATGCAAGATTAAAGACTACTTGGGAAATTCGAGTTTGGTTGGAATGAGGATAAGATGAGGGTCATTGCGAACTGGCCAATATGGGAGGAATATTGTGAGGTACACACTATACGAACTAATTTTTCATAGTATTGTTCTTTATGAAACTTGTGTCTGTATGTTCATTTAATCACAGAGATACAATTGGGCATCAAAGTACATGAGCAAGAGCTTCCCTCCTATATATGATATATGATGGTGCTGACCCAAGATCTCAGCCCAAAGGGGATAATAAGCCCGACCTGGATCGTGAGGAATTGAATTGGATGCCTTAAGAGGTAGAGGAGGAGGCAGTAGGTACATAGGAAATATCAACTTCCACTGACAAGGATGTCAATGGTTGCTCCTTTAGCAAAAAGAAGAGGATTCATGGTCAGTCCTCTACAATGGGGGGCTCCTAGGAGGCAAGAGACCATGTCAATAGGATAATAATTGACTTCTGCAAGAGTCATTATCAACTTCAATGGATAGGATGTTGGATCACTCGGTCCTCTTCTCGACACGATGCATGAAAGTTGTGTCTGATATTTACAAAGATGAAGGATTGATTCACAATTCTACATCAAGGTTGCTAACTTGTTTGCAGAACTTATGAATGCATGCATATTCTTATCCATTGATCTGTTGTATCATACGCTGTGGTTGCAGACCCACGTCCCCTAGGATTAGTTACATGTAAGCTACTTGTTGTGGATTTGTTTTGAACAGTGGATCTTAAATCCCTATCATACTAGTGAGATAATTTCTTTTCATATCTTTGTAATTATTTATATGGATGGTTACATTTTTTTCTTGTATTTGTGGATGTTTTGCATGAATGAATGTACTTTATTGTCTTTGTACATCTCAATAGAAGTGGACAATGGTATGTATGTGGACATTTACATAGATTAATATTTATTATTTTGTATTTGCGCATCTCAATGGATGTGGATGTTTATGTCGATAATACTCTCTCTCTCTCTCTCTCTCTCTCTCTCTCTCTCTCTCTCTCTCTCTCTCTCTCTATATATATATATATATATATATATATATATCTCCCCAAATCTCTCGGTATTGTGCTTGTGCTTTGTGATGATACATTTACAAAGAAGCAAGTAATATGTATATTAGCTTTGTGCTTCTTAAAGCATTGATGTCAAAAGTAGTTTCTGCAACATCGATTCATGGCACGGATGAGCAATCAGGCCTCTGTTTATTGTTGTTTTCCTACATTCTGATGGTGGTTTTTGTATGTGATTTCTTGTAATTTCCAGTGAGGTGTTGATATCTTGTTTGCTAAAATTATGGGCTAGGGTTATTGTGCTGAAATGAGTCCATAATTTCATGTTCAAGAACCCTAATTTTGAAGTAGTTTTCTCTCTCTAAGATGCCACTTATTGGGAAATGATCATATCACAGGACTATAGGCATCCATATATTTAAATATGTGCAACTATTTTTCGACCTCACCTCTGAATTTGACTCTTCAATTTATTTTACATCTAATTTCGGAATATGACATTTTCCTTGAAGATCTTATGGACTTTATTTTCCATCTTATTTTTTCTTCATTCACACATCTCTTGGTGGAAGCTCGAGCAATTATGTTGGATTTGCAATATGTTGCAATTTCTCAAATAAATTGTGATATGACCACCACCCAAAGAGATAATAACCAATAATGTAATAAACTACTTATTTATTAGTTATTTTTTGTTTACTTTCTCCAAAACATACACCGATCTTGCCATAAAAAAAAAATGATATGCACTGATCTTCGAAGAATTCATTTTGGTACAACATATTTAGTTTACTGAATTTCTTCAAAGAATTCACGTGGAAGGCTGTCCGTAATAGCTATTATTTTGTATGTGACATTGAACATGCTTTACAGGTGAGTATGGCCCCTCTTGAAAATATAATTCAATCAAAAGATATATCCTAGCTGCAAGTTGAAATTAAAATTGTAAATACCCTAGATCATGCCTTAACTAATAATGGGAACTATCTAGGTATTATTGAACTATTTGTGTGCAAAGCACTATAACTCATTGCCTCTTGGACTTATTTCAAGGAAATCCTAATTGACATGGTAATACTTGAGCCCCTTATATTTAGGCCAGAATTTTGGATTGTCTAATTATTGCATCTGTGATTTTTATTCCATTGTTTTACTATTGACATAAGCGACTGATTCAAATGTTTGGTTACTTTGTTTCAGGCTTTTCGAGTAGAAGATAACATCCAAACTTGGGGTGGAATTACAGGGGCTAGAGAAGGCCCTGGATGTTGACATTTTTGTTCAATTGTATAGAACAGCCAATTGAACTTTTATGTCCCATATTGAGTGTAAAAATGTGAATTGTATGGAACACCTTGTTTTTACGTATTCTAAAATATTATTTAATCAATTATTGGAGAATTTGTATTTAACTTTCATTATCTAGCTTTGTAAACTTTTTTGTTATCTAATGAGATGCAATGTTACGGATATGATGTAGTACAAGTCATGTACGTAGAGAGAGAGTGAGAGCAAGAGAAAAAAAAAATCATAATTCGACTTACAAAAATACCGAAAAATATGGTCTAAAACGTATTTTTGTAACCTTGTATTTTTCTATGCAGAGTCCCAAATTTTCCACTAGGCTTACAAAACTTGCATTATAAAGGTGATCCCTTTATTATCATGAGACTTGCATTATCTATGTGACAAGCTATACTTACCAAGTTGTACCATATGTATAACAAAGAAGAATTATAAGCATCATATAGTCTTTGTGAGCTATCAAGGGGACATTATTATGCTCTTATCAAATAAGTTGACACTTTGTTTCCAGCCTTGCACAATTGTTTTCTCCTATTTCTATATGGAATAAATGACTTTGGATATGGTTTACCATTTTTGTTCATTTACTATTTGAAACTTGGTTAAGTACTCATTGTCAATAATTTCAATCCAATCTAGAATGTCCAATGACAATATGTAGAGAGAGAGACCATCCACACTCATGATACTTGAGGGTGGAGGCGAAGATATACACATCAAATTTCAACATGTAACTCTCATTCTCTATGGTTTTTTTATAAAGTGGTACCGCAACAAGAAAAAATTGCTAGTGCCATTTACAAGTGTTAAGCAGCCCACAAAGAGGTTGCTCTATACAAAAACCCTCAAAGGGGCTCAAAAAATGCTGTACATCTAAAATATGAATGAGAAGTTCTCATGTTTCTTGACTTGTGTTGCTCCCTCTTTAGCGAGAACATCGGATGCTGAGCTAGGCTCTTCCAATGAGTAGCTCCATAACAAAAGTAGAACTCATCCACAAGGGTCGAAACAAAATGTTGTGGTTGCATCAAACCACATATAAAGAGTAAAAAATCATCACCAAGCAATATATAATAGGTTATCACTAAGAAGTTCCAAATGTCATGGCCAAAATAAATCATAGATATATACAAAATAAATGATAATATGAAACAAAATACATTTAACTAGCTTGTATGTATGTCATTGGAAAGAGTACCACAATAGTAAAAGCTTACCTAAAAGGCACCACTATAATCTTGAATCATAGCATTCGAAGACTAACCCGTGGTCATAGCATTTATTGTTGAAATCTACAAAGTAAGTTAAAAAAACCAAATATTTTGTCATACAAGTGGTGAGAGTTAGAAAAAAGTAGATAAAGAGAGTATAAGGTAATCAATATTTACAACATAATCAATATTTTACCCCTGCAAGGTATGAATCACTACTTTTTGACAATGAACAAGTACATGAATTATGTCCCACTTTGTTGCACATATGATATGTAACAAGCTTCCGCGGGTTCTTATCTCATGGTGCTTTAATTCTTATGGTCGAAGGACATCCCTTTATTGTTGCCAGCAATGAATTTTACAATATAATATCACTTGTTGAACAATCTAGATTTATTTCACTTGTTGTCATAGCTATGCCCATGTTACTTTCATTACCTATAGGGCAAACTTGCGTTGCATTTTTAATACTTTCCTCATGGATAGCTATTTGCCTCAATTCTTGAAATCCTAACTACACCACATCAAAAACACGTGCAGATTTTGCCCCAATCTCTGCAAAGCTAATTGCTTCGCGACTTAAATAGTTGAATCATGAGAATAGAGAATCCATGGAATTTTCCAACACTCATTTTTTATGCTCATTTAATAAGGATTATTTCTTTACATTTCTTATCCATCGGATCAAAATGTATTGAGATGGGATTTCTTAAACATGCTCACAATGGAATACAGTTAACATATGTCTACAACGGCACCCAAAAAATTCAAACATTTTACAGCTACAAGTTGCTTTGATTTTGGAGACATCAAATACAACTATATATTTTTTATTAAATTTCATATGTTGTCAACTTGTATGTATTGATTGACCCATCCTCCTCAATTTTATTTACCACAATTGATATCACTTCATCAAGTTCCTTTTGAAACTTAAGGACCTTTGTCTTGGTATAAGCATCTGCTGCTTGTTTCTCTATAGGTAGTCATGTTCAAAGTTGGTGTAGAATAAGAAGTGAGACGATCTAAATAGGATTCATCGGTGTATCGGCGATCAAGGGCCTCTTCATATTTAAAAACAAATTCTTTCAGGGTCGTTTGAGAGTTATCTTTTAGGGTCGTTTGAGAGTTAAAAAACTCATGAAAAAAAGATTCATACTTTCACTTTGCTAGGTAGTAGAGCAATTTACAAAGACTGTATCACGCAAGTAGACTGGTATCCATTGATGTCAAATATCATATAATGATGCTAGCAAGTTATTTTCCTCTAGCTCATACTTATCAATAATCAATCCCCATGAACTCTCGAACTCTTCAATTGTTTCAGTCCAATTAATACAATTAAGGAACTCCCTTACAAAAGTAGGATGTTTTGCACAAATGCTACCCAACTTCTCATTGACCTTTTTTAAGATGTGTCATTTGTAAAATCTGTGGATACGGTTCGGGAATACACGAGCAATAGCTCCTTACATGACATTGTCTTGGTCGGTAATTATTGTAATTGAATGTTTGCCATACATTGTTAAAAGTCATGTCTCAAATAGCCAAACAAATGACGATTCAGTTTCATCTCCTAAAAATGCACACCCAAATAAGGTAGAATTTTTATGGTGGTTGATTCCTGTAAAAGGGGAAAAAGGCATTTTAAATGCGATTGAATTCTGAAGCTCTCTAGTCCGCCGCTTGTTGTCCCCTAAACGAAGGATCAGGATCTAGACCGTAGCCAATGCGTAAGTCAATAGTTCATTGGTAGAGATTGGCCAAGAGCGAGATGCGGCTTCCCTTCGCTCGTTGAAACAAGGAGAGGAGATTAGTTTTATAGGTTCTATCAAAAAACACTACATCCCCAAAACATTGATATGCATTCCTTGACCTAGCATCAACCTAAAAAATATTTGCTAAATGGCCATCGTCAGTTACATTAATTGCATAAAGAAGGAAGGATTTTCACTTTGCATGTGCTTTAAATAATTTAAGAGCAATTGAGCATCCTCGTCAAGGTTTTTCTTTTTAAGCTTTCTAAGCTCATTTCTACAATCACGATCTATTAGACCTAAATTACAATCTCTATCAAATTCTACTCTAAAGACATTCATAATCTTATTAGTAGGAATCCCAACATTATGAAAAGTATCTATAATACTTCTCTTACATTCAAAAACATCATGATGCAATCGGAGACAACGCACCTTGCTTGGGCTCACAAAATCATGTTTGTAGACTCTCTCAAACCGTGTAACAATCCACTTATCAATATCTTTTTATCATTTCTTTGCAACCAGTTCTTGTGTCTAGTACCTTCCGAGTAGGTTTTTCAATATCAACTTTCCTTGAACGAAATCATTCTCTTGAACATAGATATCTACGAGAGCGCACGACCCTATCATGTTGTGTTTTTTTTTGTATTTCTCATGTGCATGCTAAAACCCATTCGCCTCACATATTTATTATATAATAATTTTGCTTCTTCCTTAGATGAAAATTTCATACCCACAAATGGTTCACAACAAATATTTCCTTCATTTGCATTCAAGCTTCACAATCTTCCATTTTCATCTTCCTCACTACAAGTGTTTATAACACTAACCTACCTAGAACCATCATTATTGCTCCATTTTACATGTAATTCCACTGGTGCATATGGACTTTTTATAGGTACCAGTTGTCATTCAAATGATTGGTCAGACTTCAATAAGAACAAAAAATATTGGTCAAACTTCAACACGAACAAAAAAACTAACCAATTCTGAAGCACTCATTACCTCGATAACATTGTCAATTTCTTCTGCATTGGCACTGTACCATAAGGGATGATCCTCAATGGTTGCCTCCATGGTTAGGAGGAAATCTTAAAGCATTTTTGGTGGTTCTTTTTGGATCAGCAGCATGGAATGAGAATGACACAATGAAGTGTGCTAGAAATATTTAGACTTTAGAGATAATTAGCAAACTCGATCAATTCAACTAGAAAAAGATGTATAGTTCAAAAGACGTATCATGTGTCATACTCTATACCACCATAACAATAACAAATTCAATATAGAAAAGGAAAAAAAATCACCTTTTATAACTTCCTAAGAACACTTAATGCATATGAATTGCAGGGTGTGGACAAATGCCACTAAATGCCTTTTTATAAATTTCAGGAGCCGGCTTTGTTATATAAACAACATCAATAAACTAAATGTGTTAGACCAAAATGAATTTTTCAAAGATCAATACATATCGTTTTTCTTTTGATGGTAAGATCGGTGTACATCTTGGAGAAATCAAACAAAAAACAACTAATAAATAAGTAATTTATTACATTATTGATTATTATCTCTTTGGGTGGTGGTCATATCACAATTTATTTGAGAAATTGCAACATATTGCAACTCCAACATAATTGCTCAAGCTTTCGACAAGAGATATGTAAATGAAGAAAAAATAAGATGGAAAATAAAATCCATAAGATCTTCGAGGAAAGTGTCATATTCTAAAATTAAATGTAAAATAAATTGAAGCGTCAAATTCAGCGGTGAGCTCAAAAAATAGCTGCATACATACAGATATATGGATGCCTATAGTCTTGTGATATAGTCATTTCCCAATCAGTGGCATCTTAGGAAGAGAAAGTACCTATTACAGAAAGCTACTTCAAAATTAGGGTTCTTGAACATGAAATTATGGCTTAGGACCTTGCCATTTATGTGAACCTAGAATTAAGTTTTGGCTACCATCTCGACTCATTTCAGCACAATAACCCTAGCCCATAATTTTAGCAAACAAGATATCAACACCTCACTGGAAATTACAAGAAATCACATACAAAAACCACCATCAGAATGTAGGAAAACAACAATAAACAGAGGCCTGATTGCTCATTCGTGCCATGAATCGATGTTGCAGAAACTACTTTTGACATCAATGCTTTAAGAAGTACAAAGCTAATATACATATTACTTGCTTCTTTGCAAATGTATCACAAAGCGCAAGCATCACAAAGTACAAGCACAATACCTAGAGATTTGGGGGGACAAGAGCAGAGGCAATGGATAGATTAGTAAAGTAAGTGGGAGTTAGAGAGAGAAAATACACATTAGAGAAGCTACTTTCCTTTTGCTTCCTGATTAAGTGAAATGGAGACATTTTGTGTTATGGTAAGGAGAAATGGAGAGAGAGAGAGAGAGAGAGAGAGAGAGAGAGGGGGTACAGGATAAAGATAGAGTTATAAATTGAAAGGTAAAGTAATAGAGAGAGAGAGAGAGAGAGAGAGAGAGAGAGAAGGCACGAGATAAAGATAGAGTTATAAATTGAAAGGTAAAGTAATAGAGAGAGAGGGGCACAAGTTATGACCTGGCAACTTGGTGCTGAGCAGGTCTCCCGGTGAATTTAAATCTCTTCTAGACATCTGCATCAAATTTTAGTGGTGATCCTTTGGGGTCATATTCAGATGAGTGTAGGAGGATTTTATAGTATCATTATATATATATATAGGTGCGGTTTGTATAGAGCCTAGGCTCTAAACAATCAAATTAGATCCTACCTTCAAATAGTGTCGAGAAATGTGGTTTCCTTATTGGAAATCTTTGTGATAGCCTTAAAATATATTTTCATAGTTATTTATAAAGTTTAAAGCTTAAAAAATAGTGTAGATCAACATATCTACACAAACTGAAAATTGACGGTCTAAAAAAACGTCACAAAATACACTATTTCCAAAACTTACGATCCATTTTTTTCTCATGTGCCTGCATCTTGATGTCGAGATAATCAATTTGAAGATATCCGTGCATCAAAACAACCTCTTTTAGTGAAATTTTTTAGGGAGGCTCAAATTTGATTGTTTAGAGCTTCGGCTCTATATAAACTTTTCCATATATATATATATGGAAAAATGTTAAAAACACCTATAGGCAAAAAATGAATAGTATTTTGCCCAGCCATGAACTTGCTATTGCTATGTTACCCGCAACGAACGACACAATGTCCATGATGCTTCTGTGTGAATTTTCGAATGTCACGGACTCCGTGGTGGTCGTTTTATCCACGCCATCTGATTTTTTTGGATGGTGATGAGCCTATAGGCGAAATCACTATGTATGTGTGTGTGTGCGAAAAAAGTTTATATAAGGTTGCAACCTTAAATGTACAATTAAAGATGCACCTAAAAAATCCATCGGAAAATGTTGTTTTAGTGTTGAAAAACCCTCTAATTGATCATCTCGGCATCGATTTTCAAGATTTTGAGTCCCATAAATATTGCATCTTGCAACACATTATCTTGTCCATCCATTCTTAAGATTTTCATATGTTTATCGATCTACTTGATTTTAAACATTTTTTTTTGGAGTTTAAAATTACATGTTATGATTAAATTTGGAGGTGCACCTTAATTGGATTGTTTAAGGCTGCAACCTTATAGAAACCACACCATATATATATATATATATATATATTATAAATATATGGATATTATTAGTGGATGGGATGTTATGTGGATGTGGATAGTTAAGTGCATCATAATAATTTTTTTTTCTTGTCTTTGTGGATATTAGTGGATGTGGATATTCATGTAAATAATAGTATTTCTAGGAGCTTTGCTTTGAAGCTTTGTTGTTTTGAAAATCTGCAACTCAATGCTCATGTTTTTTGAAGTTGACATATGGCAAATATGGTTGGATTTTGTGAACCACTCTTTCAATTATGGTTGGTTGTCTTTTAACTCATTTGTAGAATATGAGATGTTAATGCTTTTTGAAAAATGGGTTTTGATGTATTAAAAGTGTTTTTTCACTCATGATTTGGATTCTTGAGGCATCATGGGTAACATCAGTGAACCTATAACTTAGTATTATGATGGGTTTTTGTGGATGTTTACATGTATAATATGTCATATTTACATCCAGATGGGTATAATTGAAATGGACTCTCTATGTATTTGGAATGTATGTTAATTTGCCCATATGGATTCAATTTGAGCTATATGATATCTATGTAAGATATTATGTTGCATATGTAATAACCTTATGTTGTGCCTCGAACTACTAAACCTACCTAATATCGAGGAGTCTAGCGCACACATGTTATTTTACTGGTGCCACATTTATTTTTACTAAAATCCTATGAAAACAATTACTTCAATTTACTGGGAATGGGCATGGATGCCTTTATAGGATTGTGTAGAATTTTAAAAGAAGGCGGTCTACTTTGTAATTCTCAATATATGATAGTAGAAGAACAAGTTATCATATTCCTAAATACATTTGCACCTAATGAGCGTAATAGGGTTATGCATATTCAATTTCAACATCCTAGGCAGATTATTAATTATTAATTCAATAAGGTCCTAAATGCAATATCGCAGTTGGCTCCATGTTTTGTCGTCTCTATCTCAAAAAACACACATAGCTCAATGAGAATGAAAAAGAAATTCTTCCCATTTTTCAAGGTAAACATTGTATATATTATTTTAGATTTAATAAGTGATGATGGTATTATTTAAATTACTTAATTGGGATTGTCATATTAGGATTGTGTTGGAGCATTGGATGGGACCTAAATTCCTGCTTAGGTTTCCAAAGTCATTGCAACAACGATACCGTAATTGGAAGAGGGAGCTATCTTAGAATGTTTTGGCTGCATTTAACTTCGACATGTGTTTCACATATATACTAGTAGGGTGGGATGGTTTTGCAGTATCTACATGCGAATATAGTATCGACCAAACTAAAAGAAATTTGATCCATTTGAGATCGTACGCCAGCTTAATTGTTTAAATGAGTCTATAGAAGTGGGTCCCGTCAAATTCAGATCTACAGATAAAGCAGCCTTAAAAGAAATATTCTTTGTAACTATGCAATCGAGCTTATCTTAGGCAATGTGAAATCCATAATAAACACAAAAGAAAAGAAATTGAAATAAAAGAAAGCAAGACCAATAAATCTATTGAAGCAAATAAAGATAAATAATGACAAACTAAGGAAAATAATAAAATAAAATAAAATAAAATCTAACAAAGAGAAAGAAGGAAAATAACAAAGAAATTATGAATATCAGATCTAATGAAGAAAATAGAGCTACATAACTAAAGAAAACGATAACGCATATCAAACAATAATGGAAAATAATAAAAAAGAAATTAATAACTTGAAAAGCCAAACCCTTAGGCTCGGATTAGATGGCGAAAATGAGTCCTTCATCGTCGATCTTTAAGTTAATGATCCTAATTAAATGAAAGCACCCTAGGGAAAGAGAAAAATGCCTAGGAAATTCACATCTAGGACTTTTCATCACTGAATCCAGCCGGACCCAGACCTAGACCTAACTCGTTGCCACCCGACCCGACACAACCCATTGCTACCCTTAAAAGTCGAGTTCTTAGACAAGTGAGGAAAAATCTCGAGTTGCGAACAAGAGATGAAGAAGAAAACAAATATGAAGGTGAAGAACTTGAGGAGTTGAACTCCCAAAGTAGGTCAGCAGATAATTTTGAGGTACAATTGAGGGGACACAAATTTGGGATGCATATTGAAGATGTCGAAATCGCTAGTGTATAAGTTTGTCATCTCACTCTCTCTGTTCAAGTGACGGATTTCCTGTTACTTTTAATACGGAGACATACTTATCTTTTGTAATGTATTGGTGTGATGGTTAAGTAAAATGGTTAGCTTTGAAACTTAAATGTCGATTTATTAAGCAATTGGAATATGTTTGCTTTTGAAGGCTACAGTGAAATTTTGGTCATAAGAAAACCAATTTTGTTTCTTAAGGATGTAAATGTTGGTAGAATAAGAGGGGCACCTTTATGAAGTCTTCATATACAATAAAGTATTCTTTGAATCTATATACGTATTTTAAAGTCATATAGGATAGCTTGAAGAAACACAATTAATAAGAAAACATTAGATGGGTTGTAGTAAGAAAATTTTATTTTAAATATACATTTCACACGTCATATCAATGAAACACATAATTAACGGTTAAGACAGACAATTTCCAGCTTTCCAAATACAGAACAAACGAAACTACCAACACCGCAAGTTATTAAACATGGTTCCCAGCTTTTAGTATATCAAGTTTTACCTTCTTCGTAGAATCCAGAAAAATGAGCAGCAACACTTATCAAATGGCACCTTATTGATGGTGACAACCGGAGAGAAAACAAGATCTTGCGGGCTTGGGCTGCAAAACCCATGGGCCAAAGCGTAACTATAACCCGCTTACAAGGGTACCAATGTACCATATTCATAGGGGTGGCAACGAGTCAGGTATGGGTCGAGTTTGGCTAGACCCGGACTCAGACCGAAATAGATTTTTATCCAGGTTTTAGACTTGGACCTGACCTGTCGAGTCCAAAAATTGGACCCATACTCGTACCCATCGAGTCTCAGGTCCATTGTCAACCTCACTATGAGTTTGTTTTTTTTTTGCCCCTTTTTTTACCATCATATACTTGTATTATTGGCAACAAGGTCACAATCATCCGCTATTAGATTTCAAGCTGTATGATTTGTCATTTAATATCTAAACACGACTACTAGTTCTAATTATATCCGATATTTAATACACCCAAATGAATAAAGCATAAGTTAAAGTATTTTATCTCTAACAGTTTACGGATACGGGTTGGATCCAATTAGACCTGGACCCTAGTATTTGAATCCAAGTCATATGCTCGACCCATACCCAACCCGTATCTGATATCACGGGCGGGTACTAAGTCGGATCCGGGTCCATTGCAACTCGTGCATATTCAGTAAGTTATGTCCCTTTCCAATATTCAAAATTTCAAAGCAATATCCTCCCCATGCTATAACCCACTTAACACGCACTGTACAAAAGCCTGCTAAAATTCCCATAAAAAGAATAAAACTACGAGATTCTCCCTACTATCCTTCTTGAATTGCGCGTTCTCTCTCTCTCTCTCTCTTCTTCACTTCTCGTTGCCATTTTTTCCCGGCTTTCTCTCTCTTCACTTCTGGTTTCTGGTATCGTGATTCGTGTTATTTTTTATATGTAACAGTTGATTGAAACCACCGTAAAACTCTTGGGCAAAATTATTGCCTTTTTTGATGATGGAAGTGAAAAATAGAGAGCAGGGTGTGACCCCTAAGATATGGATTTACTTGATGCTGCTCACCTTACAGTACGGTGCTCAGCCATTGTTGTCGAAGCGCTTTGCTGGGTAAATTTTGTAATTCTTTGGCATTTCTTTCATTTTCTCTTCCAATTTTTTGGTTTGGTTATGGATGTATATCTTCTTCAATTCTATGTATTTTTCCCTTTTTCCCCATTTTATTTGGTTTTGATGTGCGCTATTCTTCAATCGTTTGTAATCTTTTCGCTATGTATTGTTAGAATGTTATTGTTCAATACTCTGTACTTTGCCCCATGTTTCTCCAATTTTTATGGGATTGAGCTAAATTTCTAATTATTTGAACCATTTTATTTTCTTCTTTTTATTTTCTACATTTACCATGTGTAACTCCTCTAAAGGAGTCTTTGTGATTATAAATTATATTGAGGATTTTATTGATTTTGATACATTAAACTTGTGAGGATGTAGATTCCCTTAATGAATTTTTTTTTTTTTAACTGCATTGGCGAAGTTCAGTTTGTTTGATTGATTGGTGCACACTGCAATTTTAGGGTTAGATATTATTATCTTGGTCCACGCATGCATGACAGAAGTGTAATTAACTTAGGAAATTATGGATCTTGAATTTCCCATTATTCTTGATGAATACTGCTTGAGTCGATTGTTGTTATTCTTGATGACTAGCTTGATTTCATTGTCTGTATCTTCTTGTAAATATGACTGCAATCAATTTTCTGGATAAACTATGTCTTGTAAAAGTGACTATTTCCTGGTGGGTGTGAATGGTTCTTGGAGAAAGAAAAGGGGGTTCATTTTTTAACCCATCTTATCAAAATCAGCTAGAAGTGCTTGTCGGCATCATCCTTACAGTAATTATTTTCTTAGTTTAATTTTCTTTTTGATCACCTTTTTTTCTATGATAAGACAGTCTCTATACCTCAGTGGTCAAGCGTCAGTTTTGTAAAGTGAAGGGTTGTAGAAATATCAACAGAGAAAAGAAAAAGGAAATGAATGGGTTCACTATGACTAGTGATGATGACACAAGGGCCAAAAAGATTAATTGAAAACTGAGTCTTTGAGATTAGGACAACATAGCTGGGAAATCCATGAAACATCAGCAAAAAATCAATTATTCCTGAGGGTTGCATGTATAGATATTTCAGTGTTCCAATATTGGCAGTTGCCTGTTGTCAGATATGATTTGGTCGAAATAAACATTGTTATTTATCGTTAATTTCTTATCTTGTACAGATAAATTTTGCATGGAAATTATCATTTTTCTGTACTATATCTTTCAACCTTTCAATTTATCTGGTATTGATTTGCTTTTGTGACAGAAAGGACGTTATTGTGACTTCATCTGTTCTGGCATGTGAAGTTGCAAAGGTATTGTAAGTGCTCCAACACTTGCCTTCAGGGCATATGCAATGTTGTTATATGTTCATATTTTTTTTACTTGCAGGTTATATGCGCACTGTTCCTTCTTGCAAAGGAAGGTCCTTTGAGAAGTTTCTATAGGCAGTGGACTTTGACCGGTTCATTGACTGCCTCAGGTCTTCCAGCAGCAATATATGCCTTGCAAAATAGCTTGTTGCAAATTTCATACAAGAACCTTGATTCTCTTACTTTCTCAATGCTCAACCAGACAAAGCTATTCTTCACGGCATTATTCATGTATCTTATGTTGGGGTACGCATTCTGAGCTGACATACTGTTCATGGTTACCCATGACAGTCTTGCAAACAATCGTCGGGATTCTGGGCAAATATAAGTAACCAATATGCTGTGAGCTAAGCGTATGAAACCCAAGAATCAAAACCTTGCAGTCTTTATAAGGATTTCATCTTTACTGGTTGCAGGGTTTTGAAGTGCTGGTCCTGTGCTTAAGTTACTTTGGTTGGTCTGTGACCTTATAAATTCTGTTCGTCTATTGTGTGTGACATCTTGTATCTTGCTTACTTCTTAAGAGAAACAATTCAATAATTATTTCCTTATGTCCTATAGTGCATGGGAACTTCTTGTGAATGAAGTAATCTTTGAATTTCTTTTAATGGTTCGGAAAGAGAATTGAGTTGACCAATCTGCACTAAAAGGATTGCATTAGTAACACACTCCACAAATGATGGGGAAAATGCCAATCAACAAGAAAAGAAAAATGAATGATGGTGAATAATTATGTTATGTTGAAGAAATGGCTACTCATGGTTCTAAGGATTACTTTTTTGTGATACCGTGAAATGAAAATGTAAGCATCATCCATCCTTCTCAAACTTCAAGATAGTTCCTTCTCTTTACAGTTTCTCATAATGCTCAGTGCATATCTGCATGGACCCTCGATTGTAGGCAGGAAGTACTTTTTAAGAACTGTTACTATATTGTTTCACAAATTTGTCGGAGACGTAATTTTGCTGCACCTAGAACACTTCTCCACATTTCAGTTGTGTTTTCCCCAAATCTCACTTGCATTTCTCTCAATTTTACATGTGTTCTTCCATTCTTCGTTTATTTATTGGCATTCCCTTGATATCCATTGAATTTCAAAGTACTTTTTGGGCCCTAATGTTCCCAGCATTTCCATACATTTTCTCACAACATTCCATTTCCTCATTATTTTACCTGATCATAAATTCTGGATCATTTCATTATTATTCTTATTATTATTATTTATATCCGGTAGATGAACAGTTAATCATGTCATATTGTGGTCACCCTATTCCCTATATGTTATGCCTTTTGGCAACTATCTCTTAGTGCACAGTGCACATCATGCAATATTATAAATGTCAAATGGATCTTATCTTTCTTTTGCTCTACTTCTGCATTTTGTAGGTGTTGGGTCATGTGGAAGACCTTCCATCTACAGGGCTTACATGCCTCTAATATAATCTGAAAAACTTAAACTTTTTTATAATATTATTTATGAAGCCCAAAAATCTTAAATCTAAAATCTAGGAGCAACTTTGTGCTTTTATATTGTTTTTTCTTTGAGAGATTGTATGCTTTTGTTGTGCTTTGTGCGATTATCTGCAGCTCCATTTCATAGGCTGATGCAAGCCTGTTGAATCAATTATGCTTGCAGGCAGGTTCAGAAGGTTATCTAGTGTCTCTGATTGTGCCATATTTGCTGGGTGCAACTTGCAGGCAAAAGCAGTCAGTTCAGCAAATTGGTGCCTTGGTCCTATTGATCATTGCTGCACTGTTGATTAGCATTGGAGAAGGCTCTGGTGGAAGCTCTGGTGGTGCTAACCCTGATCAAGTTTTCTTCCATGGAATTGTTCCTATTTTGGTTGCTTCTGTGCTCTCTGGTCTGGCTTCTTCTCTATGTCAGTGGGCTTCACAGGTTAGCTTTTAATTTTCACCATTTCATGGATGTCATGTCTTCGTTACCCGTATGGCATATATTTTCTCTGTTCTGTTAACGATGGCTATCCTCTTGTGCAGGTGAAGAAACACAGCTCATACTTGATGACTGTGGAGATGTCATTCATTGGAAGCTTATGCTTGTTAGCAAGTACCTATAAGTCTCCAGATGGCCAAGCCTTCAGGCAGCATGGTTTTTTTCATGGTTGGACTCCATTTACACTGGTAAGAATTAAGACTCTCAATATTCTTGTTATTATAATGTCACCATGTTATTTCTTCATGTTTTCGTTTTCTGTCCTGATAAGTAACTCTAAATAAATGCTTATTTCTCTGGGAACAACTTCTCTGAATGCTTTCATATTGCAGGCTGGTTGTTCTAACTCGGTAATACAGTGTTCTACCTAGATGTGGTACAATAGACCTACCCTGTAGTTTATGCGGGATTATTGGACTCTAGAATATCCACCTTGCCAAGAACATGACATCAGAAAGAGTTCCAATGAATATACATGATGGATGAAGAGATATAGAGATAATAAATGTAAGCATGTAAAGATGGACAAGCAAAGTTTCCCTGAAAATAGAAAAATTTAGAATCCCTTGTGAACATTCTTTTGTTTCTCAAGGTTTAAGAACATCAACATGAGAAGGTCAGATGGGGATGGGGGGCAGTGTGTTTAAGAACATCAACATGAGAAGGTCTAAAGTTTATGAGGTAGATCCCCAGACAAATGGTCCAGAAATTGAACTTTTATGGCTGTAGAGCCAATCCTCTGGGTCTTGTCTTTTTTGGTTCTCTAGGTATAGAAGAAGGTATTGGCATTTATGTATCTCACATAGTTGGGATAAGGCTCCGATGATGATGATCCGAGGCAGTGAGCTAGGCTTAAGAATCTCATTTATGAAGCTGCTTAACTTCTGTTTGGGTTATTTGTGGAGATTATTTACTTATTTGGTGAGTAACTTTCTTGGAACACATTTGGGGAAGTGTCATCAAATACTTATAAATAGGAGCAATTTGGCTCATATTATTATTGCTATTATTTATTTGGGGGATCTTCTACACTAGTTTTTACGTCACTAAGAGTCATACCGACCTTGGTTCTTGATCTCCTTGGCTGCTGGGCATTCAATGTTTTTCACTAGAAAGGTCAGATTTTATGGAATTTGTGTCCCTTTGACAGTTCTTAGGGCACTTCGATGAAAGAAACAATCAAAAAAATTTAACACATATTCCTCAACTCTGCACTATGTTTTGGCCAAAGTTGGGGATGTGCTTATTTCTTGATCATGTCCAGAAGGATATTAACAGGATCAACCATCAAAGTTTTGGACTTCGTTGTGGAGCCCTGGCTTGCAAATCCTTCCCTGGAAGTGGCCTCTGTGCATTCTGGCACTTAATTTTGATGCCAGTTGATGTGATAATCCTAGTCCTCTTTGGGTATAGGTATATGCAGAGACAGTTCAGATGTGTAGGATGTATTAGAGAATTAGACCAAATACTTTGGTTCAAAGATGCCAACTTGCCTGCGATGTTTGCCCTTTTGACCAGCCTTAGACTTTTATCAGTCACTAGAGTTGGATGTGACTCATTGGATGCCTGGACCTCTGGCTGATGGCAGAGGGCAACCCTTTGCTGTCTGGGCCTCTTTTTGCAAAGTATGACTTGCCAAATGTGATCAGATGGGAAAAAAGCAAGATGGTGTACCCTAGGAGATTGGCAAACATTTGGGAATGATCACTCTGATAATGTCCTTCCTACATGGTTTTAGAAGTGCCGAGGCAGCTAATTGGTTGTCTAGAGAAAGGTTGCTTAAAAGAGATGGCTTATTGTCTATATCCAATGAATTACCCGAAGTACATGTATTCTTTTGAAAAAAAAAAATATCAAATTAATGCACTCTACCTCAACAACTCATGTAGGACCTCAGCCCCTCCTCTTAATACTGGCAATTGGCCTTATTAGCGAAAGAACAAGAAACGTTCCAATGTTATTCACATATGAACGCTAGATAAATGTGAAGATTACTCTTTTTGATACTAACTTGTAGCAAACTAGGCAGAAGTTGGTCTATCAGGCTTGCCCCAACTAGATCAGGCCAATTTGGTTTGGTTGGATAGTTTTAATGGGCAAGAATTTGAAATAGTAATGTTGGAGAGTAAACAGTTATGTTTGAAATTTGTATATACATGGAAGGATACAGAAATGAGAGTGAGCATTCTTTGTAATCACTTTTTTTATCCTACCAATAGTAGATACCTTCTTAATTTATCATTCTCACACAGTTGTAATATTTCTATTAAGATTGCTTGTCTGAAAACGCGAGATCAATGGAACAAATAACGTCGAATGGATCTCTCTCTCTCTCTCTCTTCCCCCCGCTCTCTCTCCCTCTCTCACTCTCTCCCCATCCCTCCCTCCCTCCCTCCCTCCCTCTGTCTCTCTCTGGACAAATCAATCTTTCCTTTAGAAATTTGGTCTGCCAAGCAACTGAATTAGAACACCGCACTTTATTATCCATTTTCTCTCACAATGAGCAGTTTACTTTTTTCTCAGATACCAGTTCTAACTAATGCCATAGGTGGGATCCTTGTCGGACTTGTTACCACCCATGCTGGGGGCGTCATGAAGGTAATTCAACCTCTTATATATCAATTGATCTGGCTTTTTTTTTTACAGATAATGTAGAATGTCATGGAATCTCATCTATTAGACCTGAAAGGCCACCAGTTTAAACTTTCAGTAAGCAATAGGGTAGAAATCTGCTGCCAATTGGAAAGCGAAAGAACCAGAGCGATAGGATTGCAAAAATTACCCTTCTGCTAGAAGTGCTACCTCTCTCTCTCTCTGATAGGAGTTCTGCTCTCACTCTCCCTCCAACAGTTGCTAGTGGGACCATACGGTGGTGGTTTATTTATTTTTTATTTTTTGAATGTTAACTGTTAGTAGTGGGTTAGCAATTTATGTAACTGTTAGTAGTTTTCGAAAGGGGCTAGCATTGTTAGGAAAAGAAATCGAAACTGGTAGCTGAGTCACAAGTGGTGCTACCACCTTGAACTTAACCCCATTCCTACTATACAGTGGTGACGAAGAAAATTGCTGGATTTGTGTTCTTTTGTGTGTGTGTGTGTAAGAGAGAGAGAGATGCTGGCGGTGTGTGGAGAAAGAGAGTTACCTTTCATTTTCAGGGGAAATATTTGCACCTTTTTAAAAACTGGTGGCTGTTCTGCATGTCTTTTTAAAACTATTAAATTTGTTGGGCTTTTTTAGCTTGTTGCATTTTGCCATTCTAAATCCAGCGCTTTGGTGTAGTTTTGCATTTTACTTTCTCGGGTGTTACAATTCTCTCTCATACAAATTCATTTGTTATGTTTCCTTGCTAATTAAGTTTCTCTCTGATACTAAGCTCTGTTGTGTATATAACACTTGCTTTTTATACTGCAGGGTTTTGTCATTGTTTCTGCATTGTTGGTCACAGCCCTTCTGCAATTCATTTTCGACGGCATTCCACCGTCCTTGTACTGTTTGTCGGCATTTCCTTTTGTGATCAGCAGCATAACCATCTATCAGAAACACCCATACAAGGTTAAGGAGAAGGAATCATGAGTCAATACTCTCATTGTATTGACAATAAAAAAAAAAAAAAAAAAACCTTGTATTCTTCTAATGATCCAAGCCTTATTGTAGGCGTTCTTAATGTGAATTTTGACTTGTGATCATTAGTCACAAATTTTCATTATAAATTGGAGAACCTGAATCTTAGAACGCTGTTTCTTCGATCACACGCTTGTTTCCTTGCAAAATTTCGGAGTTGCTATTAATCTTTACCTGTGTTTTAAGCACAATTTGTTAAAAGGAAATGCGGCGTTATTGGATGTATTTCCTCAAATAACATCTATAGTGAATTACCTCAGGATTATGCGAGGACACACCCATGTAGAAATGAGTCACCTCTTAAGAATCTATTTTTATGATGGATTTTTGGACCTAATTTTTAAGGACATGTGATCTCTAACATGGAGATCATGAATATGAAAAAATAAATAAATTTGAAAATTCAAAATAATAATTCTGTTAAAAAAACATTTGGAATGTGAGTTTCAATTGTCTTTAGATTGGACTACCTATTTGCATCCATCCTTAAGATTTATGCTTTATACTTCGGGGACTGTAAATGTAGAAATGCGGTGGTCCTCACTGTATGTAAGTTTCCATGATATAATCTAATTTTGGAGTACCCGCCCTTTGGGAATGCCTATGATACATAGATTACAAAAGATAATGCCGTCCTATGGGGGAGCACATGTGCATTTACTTACTGAAGCAAAAGAGCTACTTTGAAGATTTTTTTTCGTTGTGAAATTTGGGGTCCGCTTTAGAATCATGAGGTGGTCATTTCAATCAAAGAAAATTTGGATTTCAAGTTCCCTAACACTTAGGATCATTCTTCTTTCAATCTTGGGTTTTATTTTATTTTTTTTTTTATTATTTTGGAGTCCTGCGGCTAGGTTGAAATGAAAAATCCCTAAAATTTGAGGCCCTAGAAATGCCCCTAGATAAGGTTTTAATCAAGAGAGTGAATAATATGCTCCCATGGGAGCATGTTATCTCTTGGAATTGCAAAATGGTCATTTGCGAATCTTCCAACATTTGGCTTCCAATTTATATCCAAAGCGTCCTCTATTTCGTGTTGCCCTTATCATATTTCTTGATTATTGCATGGATGGACCGCTTATCATGGCTGACTTACCAAGACAAGAAGTATTCAATTTAATTTGTCACAACTTTTTCTTAACAATTTGGTTCCTTCTACTATTTGTACTTCTTCCATGAAATTGGTTATCCATTCCATTGTCAATGCTTTTCTCTATGGTTGTTTTCCCTTCGTACCTTTTTTTCCTATCATACTTAGATGGCCCGGCCCTTATAGGTGAGTGAACTTTCATATAAATATTTTGATTGTTTAGAGTTGAGAAATAAAAGAATCGAGATTGTTAGTTGAAATCTTATCTAACATATTTGAATAGCTTCATATGGTTAACTAATTGGATTTGGATAATCATATGTTAGATAATCAATATAATTTAAACCTTTTAAAAAGAGGGTTGTAGAGAGAAATAGTTTTCGGGTGAGTTACATGTAGCTCCTCCCAGACCTTCCCACCTCTTTCCTTGAAAAGTGAGCACAAAAACCCATGTCTTTCTCTCTCCATCTTCTTGGAAACCCTAGCAACAGACCCCCTCTTGACGCAAGTGAGAGCTCTCGGGCCATCTCTTTAGGCACGTGATTATATACATTGAATTGTCATCCTAGTTCTAGTAATCAAAAGATGGATGCTTAAAAGGTAGGCAATGAATTCTCAATGCACGAAAGGGAACAATCAATTTTAAAAAGGGAGCTCAAATCCATAAAAAGTATGTAACCTCCATCAAAACCTTGTATTTTTTTAGTTTTTATTGTCGTTTATGTTGAGTTTGGGACACCTACGTGTCTAAGATTGGTGTCAAAGTGATTCAATGGAGTGCATAATCCAAAGCGGCTCAATGGAGGTTCGTTATCGAATATGATTGTAGCGCATGGTTCAAAGCGACTCAAACAAGTTTTGTGCTTCGCATACTGCACGGTTTATTCTTTGGGTCCTTTGCCATCGAGAGACCACATGGTTTGAAAGATGTACAACGCACAAAAACTCGTAAATTTTCATAAGAGTTTTTCACCTTTTTTTTTTTTTTTTTTTTTTTTTTTGTGCAGTTTTTTGGCCTGATGTTGTTGGGTATAGTAATCTAGGGCCATACATACAATGCACGAACGTAGATTTATTACTAACCCACCAGGGCTTTTCATCTTGATTGCTTTAGTGTTTTTTTACATGGAGGCATCCAAAAGGAAACATAAAAAAAAAAGAAAAGAAAAACATAACACCAAGAGAGAGTGATGAACCCAATTTTGTCGATCTTTATCTCATCACATTCTTCTTTCAATTCCTCTTTCTCTTTGCTATTGAACCCGTTCTAGCAGCTCGTAGTCTTTTGTGCCGCAAAAGCTGCGTGCCATGGATTGGGTACATGCAGACGTGGTTGGCTAGTGTAAGGGGCATCAACATCAACACTGGTAGGAGTTGCCGCATTAGATGGATGGTTTGTGGCTACTCTTGCAGCAGGCCGAGAATCACAATCACAGAGAGAGAATACAATTCCAGCACCCCACCACCGTACATGTCCCACCATACCACAATGTCTATCGTTATGTGATCAATTATAAACTGTGGATTGGAAAAATATCCCTCTATTATTAATAAAAACACTAAAATTCTTCCGCATACGAGAATGTCCATCGCTCTGTGATCAATTATAAACCGTGGATTGGAAAAATATCCCTCTATTACTTATAAAATCACTAAAATTCTTCCACATTTGACCTATGTCACGTTCATATGCAATCAGCTTCTCAACGGCTTTTTGGTAAGAAATGAACGCCTCAATGTCATGATGGGGCTTTTCTTCCCTTCTCCTTTGGGGTTAGGGATTCCAACCGCTCTCTTGGGAGTAGTACTTTGATGTAAGGACAAAAGCAAGACAATAAAAAGGAAGATTCGTCCTGTCATAATGATGTAAAGTCAATTCCATCACCTTTTGACATAGACCAGGCTCATTGTACGAGATAACCACAATCTCTTCCAATGTTTTGTCCATGTGCTCATAAACATCTCCTATGAAACCTTTATCATTATCTGCAAATTAGATTCATTTTCCATATTAGTCTTGTGAAGCGGATGATAATCTTAATTTGACTCCAAAATTCCTCATTAATTATTGTATTGCGCACCTCCTAGTTTACGCTTATCTGATAGTCCCTGCTTCAACCCTTAATACTAATGACATTAATGCAACCCTGACATCCAACAAGTGCCTCAACATAACACAATGATATCCAAATCTTGTTTCTTGACCTTCAATAACTCTAATTTTGAATAAGTTCGAAACAGATATAAACATTTAACGTGATTATGAATACATCTGACCCCGAGCTTTTGTCTCCTTGCAATGATATGAAGATTGGGTGCCTTTGCTGCTTATCAACAATGTCTTTCATCAAGAGGCTTAACAAGTATGCTAAACACCCTGACCAAAAAAAGTGGGCAACTCCGCATCACAATCTTCCTCGCTGATTTATAGTTTGCAGCATTATATGTTACAACCTGAACTACGTTGTATGGGTGAACCACATCTATTGCTTTCAGAAGTATCTAAGTGATATTAGCACCTGACTTTTCTCTATCAGAGCAATCATGAGCACTTATGAACATTGCTTTACCTCCAGATACCGCCATTGTCCACCCATAAGAGACAATATACACTCTATAAGTTGCCAAGTCCTCTGTTAATGTATTTGGGTGTGATCAATATTTTCTTTTCCTTGTCGAGCAACGTCGTGTGCACCTTATCATATTTCGCGGCCATGTAGCCTATAGGAGTGTGATTAATAGCACAAACTATTACCTGAAACCTCGGGCACTTTGTAACATTGAACAGGATGGTGTGTGTATAAAAGAAACATAGAACTGCATCATCAACTTCATACCTGGTATGCACCACATCAAAAAGTTCAATAATCATCTTCCCCTTAATCTCAGGGTCATTTTGAGAGCGTTGAGCCGTTGATGATGTCAACACAACTTGATAAAGGGAAAAGTGAAGGATCAGGCGAGTACAACTTTAGCTTATTTGAAATATTTTTTGCCCAAACAACCTTACAACCTCGGCTTCCTTCTCCTTCAAAGAAACCCTCTCTACTTGGTAAATCTTACTGATAGAAACTCATAATACATACTGATATATATTTTATATCAATGTAGATATCCACCTTCACCAAAAACGTAAAAAAATATCTCTATTTAAAAACCATCTTATTAGCCCAAGTCTCATAGGCCACCAAACATCTTTCTCTAAAACATTAACATTAATTCAAAAGTTACAAGTTACAAAAAGGTCACATACATGTCATAGATACTTGAGATTACTATGAAACTTCAAAAGTTACTTACAAGGTCATATACACGTGAACACTTGAGCCTCACATAAAGAACTTACAAATGATGAAGACTTAAGAACATCTTTTGAAAGTCACATATGCTTATCTTTCATTAGACACATTTACTTTTAATACAAAGAGGACACAACCATTATTATCCATCAGATTTTAAATTGGGTGCCTATAAGTGTGCTGACTAGATTGAAAGTTCAATTATTACTTTTATTAAAAAAAAAATTGTGACACACCCTCAACCATCAATTTTGACATCTGATGGCTAAAAGGGTTTGTAACTCTTTGTAATAATGATAAATAATCTCATAGTATTTATCATGATGATGTTCAAAAAGCCATTAGCGAAAAACAATCATATTATAAAACTTGCCAGTGTAATAGAAATGATTAAAACTTAGAAAAATAGAAAAATACTGAGAAAAAAGCTAAACAAATAGTAAGGCTAAACTTAAGACATATGGTAATTTATACAGTAAATTGGGAACAAGAGTAAATTGGGAACAAGAACATGAAAAAGATACGTCTTCAAATTAGCAATAATGAGAGAGAAAAAACATAGGGATCTAAACTATATTAAATGTTATGATCAAAGGGTCTTCGTAAATGATGAAGAGATCAACTAAATGTGGAGAGTTTATTTATAAAAACTATTAAATAACAAACACAATAGAAACATAGCAGTAGAAATAACGTTTATATAAATGAGGGTGTAGGTCATATATACAATTGTAGGATTAGGATTTCAAAAGTGAAAGAAGCTTTTGAAAATAATGAAGATAGGAAAGGCTTTAGGACCTGATTGTATCTTGATAAAAATTTAGAAGTATATGGGAGAGATTGGCATCGATTAGCTTATGAAGTTGTTCAACAAAGCGTTGAGAACAAATAAAATATTAGACGAATGGAAGAAAATTATTGTGGTACCTATTTACAAGAATAAAAGAGACATACAAAATTGTGTGAACTATCGAGTGATCAAGCATATAAGCCATACTATAAAGCTCTGGGAGAGATTGATTTAGCAACAGCTAAGACATGAAACGAGTGTATCTGAAAACCAAATTGGTTTTATGCCAGGGAGGTCAACAACTGAGGCAATTTTTCTACTTAGGCAACTGATTGAGAAATTTAGAGGGAAGAAAAAAGACCTCAACATGGTCTTTATTGATCTAAGGAAAACTTATGATATAATACAATGATATTTGTTTTAGTGGGTATTGGAAAAAAAATGAGCCTCCAAATGCTATATCGACTTGGTGAGAGAATATGTATGAACAACTAGTAGAGAGACGAGTGAGTTTTCAATGACAAGAGGTCTAGATCAGGGGTTAGCATTGAGCCCATACCTTTGTGTCAATAATGGACGGCTTAACGAGACAATTATAGGATGAGGTAAGAATCTAAATATTTTAAAACTAGTTGGACTAAGGCATAATATATAGAATGTAAATTTAATAATAGTAGGAGTAGAGAAGATGAAGTAGTTAAGATTGACAGCCAAGAAATATAAAAAAAAACTGCACTTTCGATATCTTGAGTCTATAATTTAGGAAAATGGAGAGATTGAGAAAGATGTTGCATACAAAATTAGATTTGAGTGGACGAAATGGAGATGTATAACCGAAATTTTAATGTGATCGTTGCATACCAATGAAGCTGAATGGCAAGTTCTATAGGACAATTGTGAGACTAGCGTTTTTTTTATGAAGCGAAAAGTAACAGAGATGAGGATATTGAAATGGATGAGTGGCAAGACAAGAAGGGATATAATTCGAAATGAATTTATTTAGAAAAATTTAGATGTGACACCAATAGACGATAAGATGAGAGAGAATAGACTTAGATGGACTGGCCATATGTGACTAGACCAAGTACGACGCTTGTTAGAAGATGCAAGTTAGTTCAAGTGGAAAGCTAAAAAAATACAAATGGTAAACCCAAAAAGATATTGTTGGAATTAGAAAGAAAATATATATGAACTTCTATATTTATTGAGGGTACGACTCTTAATAGAGTATAATGACCATTAATAGAACAAAACAGTGGATCGGGATTCGTATTGTAATTCCCGAATGAGTCGATCCCAAAATCGTTTTCAGTCCAAATACGAAATAATCCAACTGGGGCTCGAGGTGTGCAAGTCGGACGGTTTATTTAGCTTACGGATCTCCTTGCTAAGTGGAAAGGATCGGGGGCAATTACGTCATTTTTTCTTTCTTTTAGTATTCCTCTTCCCGCTCATTGAAGCGATAAGCGGATAAAGCAGTGAAGGCTCTCGTCTTCATTGCTGCTACCGCTCTCTCTCTCTCTCTCTCTCTCTGTGATGGAGGCTTTAGGTGCGTCAGCCCCCCTTCTCCGCTCCTGCAAAACCCTAAGACCCCTCTTCTCTCGCTCTCTGAACCCACGCTTTCTCCCCTCTCAGAGAAGAGTTTGGTTTTCATGTTTGTTTCATGGCAATTCCGCGACGTTCGGTCTCTGGAATTCGATTTCAATATCTGGAATTATGGCTGGAAAATTGGGCTTTAGGGCTTCAAATGTTCCTCGAACGGCCTCTATTTCAGGAATAGGAGTAGGAGCTGGAAATGGAGGAGAGAGAAGAGGTGGAGATGGAGGAGGAGGAGGTGGCGGCGGTAATGGCGGAGATGAGTTTCAGGTCGAGAGAGTGAGAGCTGAAGAAGCTGTGAAGCGTTCTGATGTCATTATACTCGATGTTGGGGTTAGTAACTTTGTCTCTGGTAAATTGTTTTTGTTATCATAAAGGTTGCTTGTGTAATTAATTTGCGAAAATAAGGAGGGAATAATGCATTCGTCGTTATTTCAAGATTGTAGGATGACTCAAACCTTTTTGTGGAATTTCTAGAACGCACCATGCTCTCTCTCTTTCACGTCTCTTGCTCTCCCTGTTTCTTTCTCTGGAGTCTTAGAGGTGCCCTCATTCCTGTGATTTCAGTTATGAATTATTTAAAATTTGTCATCATCATCGTCATCTTCTCTCTCTGCATTGTTGGAAATGATTATTTGATATTCAGTTTTGATCATTGGAAGTGCCATGTTCTTACTGATTTGTATTTAATCATCTAGAAATATCTGCGCTCCTAGTTAATTGGATTGAATTGTCTTAGAAATCATCTAAACATCATTCTAGGAATTGAAGCTCAGATTTGTCCAAAATTCATGATAAAATTCCAGACTATCTAAAGTTTCATTTGGGTGCAGAAAATGATTGCTTTCAGCTACTTTTCCAGGATTTCATCTGAACTGTTAGACCATCCATTAATAGAAAATATGAATTCATGAACCAAGGCTGTAGATTCGACCACACGTGAACACAACACCTGACCTTTATTACAATGGATCAACCAGTGAGTCACTGTTTCTTCTGCTTCCTTGCAGAAATCATATATACCTTTATTCTGAGAATGATTTATAGTAGTAGTCTTATTTATTTTAAGCTAGTGATAAGAAAACATAGAATCCGGAAAAACGGATTTGGTACTAAAACATGATAATAGGTTCAAGATGCCAAAGCAAGGAAACAAAGATGGAAAAAGAAGACTCGTATATCAGATAGTGTTCCAGCTAGAAGAACTATATCTTGGAAAACTTGATTGCGTTGACTTGATTGCGTTGACTCGAGGTTCAGAGGCTAACAACAACAACAAAGTATCATATGTTGGTCTAAACCCCAAAATATCCAACTTAAGTCAGCCATATAACAACTAGGAGACAACAAATTAAAGGAAGGACAAATACAATACACATACAAAGAAAGGTGATGTCGATATTTGATAATTTTTATTTTTGGTTAATTGAGGTGATACTGAAATTGTATTGTCAACACTTCCCTACATACTTGGCACTGTAAAAAAATCAAAACATATGAAGTTTTTGGATCTTTGGGTCCTCAAAATATTCCAGTCCTCTGATTTTATTTTAACTAAAACAATCATCAAATGTATCCTCAACCCTTGGATGAAACATCCACCATTGAGGAAATATTACGAGTGCTTAAAATGGAGGCGTCTTGTTAGTTCTCAATTGGTAAAATGAAGACAACGAGAAAATAGTGTGGGTTCTCAATGAGTTAACTGTTTCTATTGAGAGAGATCTGTTTACTGTGCCTTTTTGGGGGCTTGAATGCGCCATGTAGTTGATAGTCTCTCTCTCTCTCACACATATTTTGACAAGTATTTGACCATCACTTACACTATTTGGGTTTGATAAATTTTTTCCTAATTGTGTACTGTTTCTCGGTTTCATAGAAGCATATTGAAATTTTTTTTGGAGCGTGTGTCTATGATTTTGGGGTTTGGCTTGTTTACCTTTCTTTGTTTGTTTCCAAGGCTTACTGCTTATAATTTGTACTCTAGTGTTGACATGTTTCTGTCTCCCTGGTTAATAGATATGTACCGTGCGTTAGAGGCTTGTTTTCTGCTACCATCCTGGAAACACTCTTGATGTCTTGTTTCCTTGCGGACCTTGGTTGTCATCATCAAGAGGGTTCCTGTCATTTTTTTTTAATTGCTTTTAATGTTGTGTCCTAGCTTTAAATTTGTGTAAATTCCTACGCCCAGGGGATGTCTTGTGGAGGATGTGCTGCAAGTGTGAAACGTATATTAGAAAGTCAAGTAAGTTCTCTTCGTTATTTTGTCTTAGAAACATTAAGCGGTATGCTGTGCATTGTTTCTATGTTCTCACTGTGAGGCAATAAATGCTGGTAATGGAAAACACTTAATATATCAATACAGTAGCTTTTGTATAAGCCATCTGATAGGATTAAGAGTTTTGAAATCGTCTTTCTTTTATGTATGCATATCGTCTTTCTTTTATGTATGTACTATGTTGAGTATATGTGTGCTACATTCAGTTCAGTATAACAGAGTTTTGCTTTTTCCATATGGAGTTTTGAAGCAATGATGTACCTCTCGTGACTTGTTTACTTGAAATGAAGAGATACATTACCAGCTCCTGTGTAGCATAATCTCAGTGTTGTTGGTTTCAATTGTAGGTTCTGTGAACAGTGCTTTCAACCATAAAAACTAGAGAGAGAAAAGGAAAAGAAGAGGAAAAGAAAGAGAGAGAAAAGATGAAAGAGAAAAGAGAGGGAGGTGCATAAACTAATGGCCTAGCCCATGTGCACCTCTTAAACTTTATTTATAATAACTGGATGATAATATTATAGAAATGCCCTTTAAGTGCTTTCGTAAAACCTAATGTCCTTAAGTTCACAAAAAGGACAAAGATACCGCAACACTCATAACCACACAATGATTTAATCTTTAACAGTCCCCTTCAAGCTGGAGCATAGATATCACCCATGCTCAGCTTGGAATAAATCTACTGAATCTAGTTACGACCATGATCCTTGGTAAATATATCAGCCAATTGATCCTTTGATTTCACATATAGAGTTGTTATCTGCTTACTTGTCACTTTCTCCCGAATAAAATGGCAATCAACCTTGATATGTTTTGTTTTCTCATGAAAAACTAGGTTGCTAACAACATGTATGGCTGTCTGATTGTTCCAAAACATCTTTATTGGCTCAATAATCAAGAATTCCATTCCTTTATCAAGGTTTTCAACCACATTAGCTCACATGCAGTGTGAGCCATTGCTTTATACTCAGCCTTTGCACTAGACCTTGCTACCACATTTTGTTTCTTGCTTTTCCAGGTCACCAAATTTTCTCCAACAAAGGTACAATAACCGGTGGTAGATTTTCTATCTGATTGAGATCCTGCCCAATCAGCATCAAAATAGTTGTCAATACTAAAATGGCCATTCTTCCTGTAGATGAGTTCTTGACTTTGAGCCCCCTTCAAATCTCTCAAAATCCTTCTTATTGCTTCCCAATGTGGTGTTCTGAAGGAATTCATAAACTAACTCACTACACTCACAGCTAAGGTTATATGTGGCCAAGTGATTGTCAAGTAGATACGTTTTCCTACAAGTCTTATGTATTTGCCAGGATCTTCCAATAAATCTCCATGATCCTTTGATAGTTTCATACTTGGATCCATAGGTGTATCAATTGGCTTAGTACCCAACATCCTTGTTTTTGTTAAGAAATTGATTACATATTTCCTGTGAGACAAATTGATACCATTCTGAGACCTGGCTACCTCCATTCCAAGAAAATACCTCAGCCGTCCCAAATTTTGTCTGAACATACCGTCGCAGATAACCCTTCAGTTTATTAATTCCTTCTTGATCACTCCCTTTAATAATGATATCATCAACACAAACCACCAAAATATTAATTCCAGGGGATTCTTTCCAAATAAATATTGAATCCACATGGCTCATTCAAAACTCATATGCCATAAAATTTTTGCTTAACTTCTCAAACTATGTACATGGAGACTGCTTCGGTCCATAAATTGCTTTCCTCAAATACTTGGTCTAACTCCCCCTTAGCAACACATCCTGGTGGTTGCTCCATATACACCTCTTCTTATAGATAACCATGATGGAAAATGTTATTAACATCAAGTTGCTGCATTTGCCACCCCTTATTTGCTACTACAGATATAAGCACTTGGGCTGAATTAAGCTTCGCTATTGGTGCAAATGTTTAAGAATAGTCAATATCAAAGGTTTGTGTATATTCCTTGGCCACTAGCCTGGCTTTTAACCTCTCCACATATCCATCTGGCTTATGTTTACCCGTGTACATCTAACGACATCCAACTGGTTTCTTTTCTGCTGGCAGATGAGTAAATTCTCACGTGCCATATGATTTAAGTGCAGCCATTTCCTCATCCATTGCTTTCTTCCATCCAGTATGTGAAAGAGCTTCCTGTTAGGAGTTGGGTACAAAGATGGAGGAACGAGCTAAGGCATACTTCCTATAGGAAGAAGACAGTTTTGCAAATATAACAAAATGAGCAATTGAGTGTTTAGTACAAAATCTATGAGAATAAGATAGTTTTGCAAATGTAACAAAATGAGCAATTGGGTGTTTAGTACAAGATCTATGAGAAGAAGGCAGTTTCGCAAATGTAACAAACTGAATAATTGGGTGTTTAGTTCAAGATCTATGACCTTTATGAAGTGCTATCAGAAGATCAACATTATCATGCCCAGGAGTGGGTTTTGGATCAAAAATAGGATCCCTAGGCGAAGAGGAAGATTGATTGGTTGGCTGTGCTGGTGGTGATGACACTTCCTTCACTTTCTTTCTCGTATATACTTTGTAGGTCTATTCCTGTGGAACATTAGAAATAGAAGGAGAGATAGGCTCTTCATGAGTGGACACTTGAGGTGATGCAAGAGGGTCACCAAAAGAAATAGGAACCGGGATAGGAATGGGAATAGAAGAGGATGAAGAAATGAACTCTCCATCATGCAAATTCTCCACTTGAATGAGGTCCCTTGAGTCAATTTCAATCATTTTCCCTTCATCCAAAAAAATATGGAGTATTCTCAAAAGAGACAATGTCTACGCAAACAAATGTTTTCTTCAAACCACAATGATACTATCGATAACCTTTTTGTGTATGAGAATATCCTAAAAACACACACTTAATAGATCGATGATCTAATTTGTCAATACCAGGGCCTAGAACATGAACAAAACACACACACCCAAAAATTCGAGGAGGAATTGTAAATAAAGGTCTATCATAAAAGTGTAAAGAGTGTGGTGATTTTCCCTCTAAAACAGAGGAAGGCATGTGATTTATCAAATAACAAGTAGTCAATACAACATCTCCCCAATAAATTTTTAGCACACGCATATTTAATAACAAAGCACAAGTTACTTCTATTATATGATGAATTTTCCTCGTTGCTACCCCCTTCTATTGAGGGGTGTGGGCACATGATGTTTGATGCAAAATACCATGTGTGGTTAAATATTTCTGAAAATCATGGGATAAATATTCTCTAGCATTATCTGACCACAAATTATAAACATTCATTCCAAACTAAGTATGAATTTCTCTATTAAACAATTGAAAAAGATTTGTCTTTCATTAAATAGATCCATGTCATCCGAGAGAAATCATCCACAAAAATTAAAAAATATTTGTAACCAGATAGACTCTGAAGTCTAGCAGGACCCAAATATCTGAATGAACAACTGCAAAAGGAACTAACATTCTTTATTGATTCTTGGGTGGAAGGAAAGCCTATGATGCTTGTTTAACTCACAAGGTTCACACTCTAGGGTTGACAAAGACTCTAATTAAGGAACTAACAACTTCAGATTATTGATAGATGGATGACCAAGCCGGCAATGCCATCGAAGGGGAGAAATACCGGAATGAAGAGCAACACTAACGAGACTAAGATCAAGATAGTAGAGTCCTCCAGGCTTACGACCACCACCAATCATCTTCTTCGTCATTAGATCCTGAAAAACACAATGTGAAGGATAGAAAGTCACTGAATACTTAAGAGATTTGGTTAATTCACTAACTAACAACAAACTAAATGGAAACTTTGGAGCATAGAGAATAGATGACAATGAAAGTGAAGAGTAGGACAAACAATGCCTTTCCCAGACACACCAGATAAAGAATCATCAACCAATGCAACACAAGCAGTGGAATCTAATTGATTAAGGGCAGAAAGCACATAAGACTCACCAGTCATATGATCAGAGGCTCCTGAATCAATGACCTAGGGAGATGGCCTTTGAAACACAACAAACATAAGTACCAGTAGTTGCTAAAGTGGCAATGGAAGAGGATGGATGAGTAGGTGGCTTTTGACTATCCTTGAGTAGGTTATCATATTCTTCACGCGAGAGCAAAACTGAATCACTAGCAGATTTAAGAGCTTGACTCTGATTACTAGAGCCAAGTGTATGTATTTCATCACTCTCAGAAACATAGGCTGCTTGATTAGCCCAAGCGGGCTTACCAAACTTATCCCACAATTTTTCAGCCATATGATTGGTCCATCCATAGTGGGTGCACTTCTTGTTTCCTTGGCCTCTACCACGACCCCCCCCTGAATCACAGCCACGTCCTCTATTACCAACACCACGGCCCCTATCGTCACTTCTGCCGATTGTGGTAGTCAAGGCAGATCCACCACTCATACGGGCAGTAGTTATAGAAACCTGTTGAAGACGTGAATACACATTGTTAAGAGAAGGAAGTTCACTAGTAGCAAAGATATGGGCACGATCAGAATGATACTCAGAACAAAGGCCAAACAAGAATTTTGCAACTCCAAATTCTTCCCTTTGCTTCCTTAGAAGCTCCATGCCATTTGACACAGGTTGATACATGTTTAAGTCTTCCCACATTCTTCGAAGAGTACTCTAATAGTCACTAAGACTCTTGTCACCTTGCTGTAAAAGGACCATGCTCTCGTATAGTTGATAAATTCGAGAAATATTTTCATCAGAAGAGTACATCTCATGTACTGCCTCCC
This sequence comes from Amborella trichopoda, assembly GCF_054954075.1. Classification (NCBI taxonomy): domain Eukaryota; kingdom Viridiplantae; phylum Streptophyta; class Magnoliopsida; order Amborellales; family Amborellaceae; genus Amborella; species Amborella trichopoda. The sequence goes on from NC_142339.1 coordinate 8,064,261, forward strand.
TCACTTTCGTGGCAGTATAAAAAAAACATGACATTAGTCCTTACTTGGGCTTCCATACTATTCCACAACCAGGTCATAATATGATAGTTTTCCTTAAGCCACTCCTCATACCCATTATTTGACTCTTTTGGCCCATCTTTAGTTAGAAACTTCATCTTGCTCCTTGCACCTAGAAATATCTTTATAGACCGGGTCCATAAGGGGTAATTAGGCCCATTTAATTTCTCAATAGTTGCTGGAATACCTATCATGTCACTAATGGTAGAAATTCCAGGCTTACTTTCTTCAGCCATAAGGAAAAGATAATAACACACACAACAGGTATGCAAGAGTATATCAGGCTGAGCACAATTAGGAGCCCTAAAACACTAAATTGAACTTTCTAAATTCACTAAATCACAAAAACAGCAGTTTGCAAGGTAAAGGACTGCACTTATAAAAATTTTCAAGACTTATGAAGAGGAAACTTATCATTCAGGCATCGATGATCCACAACAGGACTCCTATTACTTCAGTAACACACTTTGAGACATTTCAGCAAATATTCCTCCCGTTTTTCACATCCAAGAGAGGAAACTTCAGCAACATAAACATTCACAGCACACGCAGGCCATCATACTAGCCCTGCACACACAAAAAAACAAGATACTGCTTGACAAGATCAGCACCCAATGAGATTAGGGTTTCCCTTCTTCAATTCTTCTCTCTTTTTTAAAAGAAAAGTTCAAGCAAAGGAGAAGATCAATTCAGATATGCTCTGATGCCATTTGAGCAGTACTGTGAACAGTACTATGAACATTGTTGTAAACATTTCCATAAACAGTACCATGAACAATAAAAACTAGAGAGAGAGAGGGAAGAGGAAAAGAAAGAGAGGAGAGAAAAGATGAAAGAGAAGAGAGAGAGAGGTGTGTGGACTAATTGCCTAGCCCACATGCACCTTTTAAATTTTATTTATAGGATTGTCCACAAAGAGACCATTTATCCTTAGACATGGAGGTCACAATCATTCTTGTCCCTTAAATTTCAAAATGGGTGGTTGTAAGAGTATTATTGAATAGACACAAAGTTCCAAAAAAAAAATTCTCGGACTTCGTGATTCACCCCAAGCCATCCAATTTGACATCTAATGAATGGAAATAATTGTGACCTTCATGTACAAAAGATAAATAGTCTCTTTATCTGGATGATAATATTACAGAAATGCCTTTAAGTACTTTAGTAAAACCTAATGTCCTTAAGTTCACAAAAAGGACAAAGATACCCTATACTACATTCAAAACTCATAACGCCATAATGATTTAATCTTTAATGGGTGCGGTTTGTATAGAGCCTAGGTTATAAACAATCAAATCAGTGCCTACCTTCAAATAGTGTTGAGAAATGTGGTTTTACCACTGGAAATCTTTGTGATGGCCTTAAAATATATTTTCATATTTATTTATAAAGTTCAAAGCTTAAAAAATAGTGTAGATCGACATATCTATGAAAACTTGAAAATCTTGAAAATTGACGGTCTAAAAATGAGTTACAAAATACACTATTTCCAAAACTTGAAATCCATTTTTTTTTCATGTCCATGCATCTTGATGTCAAGATGATCTATTTGAAATATTTGGGCATCAAAACAACCTCATCTAGTGAACTTTTTGAGGTAGGCTCAAATTTGATTGCTTAGAGCCTCGTCTCTATATAAACTTTTCCCATCTTTAATAGGTTCTGTATGCTTTTCGGTGATGCTTGATATTTGAATTTGAATTTGATGCGAACAAGTTCTGCAAACTGTTGGAGCCATTTAAGTTGCAGTCAACTTAAATTTTAAAATTATTTGGTCTCTTCTGACCTTCATTCCTCGATTGTTTAACCAGTGATACTAGATCTAAATTTTAGCTTTTCTTTAAAATTTAATGTGAGGAAAACGATACGCAAATTATGACATACATGAATTCATCTGTACCTGGTTGGGGGATGCATCACTCACTGTGTAACTCAGCTTAAATTGTTCTTTTCTTATGAAATGGACATGATGTTCCAAGGTCCTTGTCTGATATACTGCCAATAGTGCCTTTTGCTTGGGTATTGAGTTGTAAGTATTGCTCGTATGGCATGCTTAAGAGAAAAATGTTTTGCAATAATTGTTTACTTTTCACCATTTTAAGATTGTGCTATATATGGACTTGTATCTTAGGCTTTGCGGTTTATAATTTTTAATGGGGGATTTGTCTACTAAGTATTTGATGTCACCATTCTACTTAACTGGTTTTTCTGGATTTTCTTCAGAGATATATAGTTTGAGATGTTCTGCATCACTTCTTTGAAAGCTTTTCTCTGTGATTATATTTGTTTTGTGAATTTCATGTGATTTATATTAGTGATGCTACTTAGTTTTGTATTCTACAAGGCAATTATTCAGTACAATATATTCAATCACTGTTTTTACAAAACAGCCCCAAGTATCTTCTGCTTCGGTCAACCTTGCTACAGAGATAGCAGTAGTATGGGCTATCCCAGAAGTTCAAGTTACGCAGAATTGGCAACAGCATTTGGGAGAGATTCTTGCCAGTCACTTGACAAGTTGCGGATTTAAATCAAACCTTCGAAGTAAGTATTTGCTACAATGAAATGATTAATTCCCATTTAAATGGCATCTACTTGATTTGTTTACCTCTTTAGTCATAGTTCAGTTCATGAGGGCTATTTCTTGTTTTTTAAGTTCTGTTAATTCTGGAAAGCCTGTTGATAGTTGGTTTTCACATGCTAGTGTAATAAGTCAAAGGAATACTCAGGATCTGTTGCTGGGTTTGTCATATTATTTTGTAATGTAAAATGGTGTATAGCTATTTACTTGTCCATTTTATCGATGGTTAATTGCAAGTTATCTTCCATAATCTACACTGCTTCAGAGACTGATTAGCTTGGTTACTGCAAACTATCATTTTGAAATGAATGAACATTTCCATACTTCACTTGCTTATAGTCATTTTCCACCTTGTAACTGCAAATCTCTGCCATTCCCTTGTTCAAACTCTCAATAGATGTCGGTCCTTCGCTAAAATCAAATTGCTTAACATTCACATCCAGATGTTAGATGTTAAAACCAGAATTTTGGCTGGATTCTCTTGAAGAACCAAATTTCAAATATCAATTGAAATGGGATGAACTTTTAGAAAAGATTCTAACACTAAAAAAATTATTATATTGTCATATATTAGGGTTCATTTGGTACGCGTGAAATTCTAATGTGAAAAAGTATTTTCAAGTGAAAAAACTCCCTCATATGATTAGGTGTGGGAGTTTTTTCACATCAATTGGCTATTACTATATTTTCATATATTAGGGCACATTTGGTACGTGTGAAATACTTCCATGAAAGTATTTTCATGTGAAAAAACTCCCTCAAATGATTTGGTGTGGAGTTTTTTTTTCACAATAATTAGTCCCAATGCATTTTTTCACACCAATTGGTAGCCAATCATATGAGGGAGTTTTTTCACGTGAAAATACTTTCGTAGAAGTATTTTCACTCGTACTAAGCGTTTCCTTAGATTAAAACTCTAGCTGAAATGTTCTGTAGTCATTTCCTTCATTAGTAAATTGAATATTTAATGAGGAGGTGGATTCCCTTGTTTGAGAAGAAGTTGGGTCTCGTTGGGAGATATTCTCCCATTTCCTTGGCACCTTTATTGCATACAATTTCTTGTTGGTTCGGTTAAAATATATATCAAGAACAAAGGAAAAAGAGGAGAGAGAGAATTAGGGAGAAGATCTAGAGAGAGAAAGGAAAAGGTTTAGAGAGAGAATCATGTTGAGAGGCAGTCACATTGGTCATCTAACCCACATACGCCTCTCTTCCAGAATATATATTATTTTTTCTTACAATCATGCCTTTAAGTAAGGAAAAAGGCAAATAAGTCCTTAGGGGCTTAAATACAATAGAATGAACCATAAACTTTAATATCCACAACACTCCCCCTCAAGATGGTGCATAGATATCAATCATACCAACTTACTTAAGATCATTCACAGTCGGGGTTTTCCCATAGCCTTGTTAAGAAGGTTTGCTAGCTGATCTTTAGTTTTCACATATGGAAGGCAAACTTCCCTGGTACCAACTCTTTCTCGAATGAAATGTCAGTCTACCATGTGGACCGGATTGTGAACTACACTAATTGCTGCCTTGTTATCACAATACAAGGACATTGACACACACCATGGGCCATGACTTGGTACTCTGCTTCTGCACTTGAACGGGCTACAACTGACTATTTTTTACTCCTCCAAGTCACAAGGTTACCCCCAACCAGAGTACAATACTCTGATGTCAGGTCCATGATAGAACCTACCCAATTTGTGTCTATTTAAGCTCAACTCGAAAGTGCTCATAACTAGCAAACAACAATCCTCGATCTAGTTATAATTTTATGTATCTAAGAACTGTATAAGCAATTCAAAATTAGTTGTTCGTGGAGCATGCATAAACAGACATATCTCTACCCCCTAATAACACTCATAGCATATGCAATGTCTGAATGTGTAACTAACAGACATATCTCTACCCCCTAATCTTTGAAACCTACCCACATATTTGAGAGCTTCACCCCTTTGGCAAGTTTGTGGATTGGTTCCATAGTTGTATTGGTTGGTTTGGATTCGATCTTTCATGTTTCCTTAAGGAGGTCCAACGCTTACTTCCTTTGAGAGATAAAGATTCCCTTCTCAGACGTGGCCACTTCAATATCGGGAAAATACTTCAATGGACCTAGATCTCTATTTTCTAGCTCCCTAGCCAGAAAGCTCTTGAATTGTTGAATTTCTTTAGGACGATTACCTGTTACAACAATAGCATCCACATGTACAATTAGGGTAATGGTACTGATGTTGGTGTATTTGACAAATAAGACATGGTTTGCATGACTTTGAGCAATTCCACTTAATGTCTTAAACCAAGCTCAGGAAGATTGCTTTAGTCCATAGATGGCCTTTCAGTCTAAAAACTTTCTCTCATATCCAGGAGCCATTAAACTAGGTGGAGGTACCATGTACATATTTTCCTACAGTTCCTCATGAAGGAAAGCATTCTTGAAATCCGATTAGTGTAGTGACCACTCCAAGTTAGCTGCCAGAGACAAAGGACACGAATAGACTTCATCTTATCCATAGGAGCGAAATGTTTCCTGCCGGTGTATCAGTTCCCAAGTACCATTGTTTATTAATTGCCTCTTTTCCTTGCACGTAGGCCACTTTCCACTTGGGATGAGTTAAAGGTTCCATTACACTACAAGGAATAGAAACATAAGACAAAGAAGACACAAGGTCTCATAAGAAATAAAATTGCTGATTAGGTGTACAGTGTAACTTCGTCTACCTATTTGTGCAACAATGAGCAGATCAAAATAATCACATTGAGATTTGGTGGGACTACTGGGTTGGATGTATGCAATTGGCTTGAAGGCTTGTTAGCAATGTGGGTCTCCGCTTCTTTCTGTCTCTGCCGAGGATTGACCTTTAATTGTTTCTCTTTATTATCATGACATTGCCCCCCACTATCCTCCTAAGCTCCAGAATCCAGGAAATATAGGGATAGGAAGAGGAACGGGAGATCTCTCTTCCACACTGTGCTCCTCTAAAGAGAGGTGGGAGAAAAGGAGTGGACTAAAAAATGGTTACATCCATCAAGACAAATTTCTTTCCTAATATTCGATCATAACATTCGTAACACTTATGAGAAGATGGATAACCAAGAAAAATACACTTTACAGATTTGAGATCCAACTTTTTACAATATGGACCAAGAACATGAATAAAAGCAACCACAACCGAAGACTTTAGGCAGAAAAGCAACCACAACCGAAGACTTTAGGGAGAAGACTAAACAGTGGATGATCAGAACAGAGAAGTTTATAGGGAGATTTGTAGTCTAGACAAGAGATGACATCCAAGTGAGAAGATAAGATGCAATAAGCGTTGCTTCAGACTAAAATTTCTTGGGTACATTCATATTCAAGAGAAGAGCAAGCCAACTTAAGAGTTGTCTATTCTTTCTTTTCAATCACACCATTTTGTTGTGTTGTGTTGTGTATGAGCAAGAATTTTGATATTTTATACCATGGTATTCCAAATAGGACAACTTCCCATTGCAATACTCTCCACTTTCATCAAATCTAAGTAGCTTAACTTGAGTATCAAATTGAGTGTGGATCATCTTACAAAAGACCTTGAAGGCATTAGGAAGTTCATCTTTAAATCTAGGTGCACTGAGAATAATCATCTATAAAAGAAACAAATACCAACATACAAAAATATATATAACATGAGAGGGACCCCAAACATCAGAATGGACAATAGCAAAAAATGCAGTGCTTTTATTATTACTAGGTGAAAAATAGTTTCTACAATGTTTTGACAGTTCACATACCTCACATTGAAACTCTGACACACTAGTTGAAATTAACAACATAGAGAACAAACTTTCAATGACTTAAAGATAAATGGCCAAGTCAAAGATGCCATTGCCAAGTCCAATCTGTATTGACATTGGTGCTGGACTGAAGAGCTTGAGGAGTCGTTGTTGTTGAGTCTAGAATATAGAGACCACCGGCTTCATGACCAAGATCAACCATCTTCTTTGTATCTAGGTCCAGAAAAGACAGTGGGAACCAAAGAAGGTTACACTCCATTTTAGTCTCTGCTAATGCTACTGAAAGGCAACACCAAGAATATGAAGAACTGATGACATAACATTTTAGGAGAAATATCTATAGTTCCTTTTCCAACAATAAGAAAAAGGGAAAGAAAAGGATCCATCTACAATACTAACTTGTCTCTACCAGAGTAAAACGAATATGAAGAAAGCAAGGAAGACATACTGGTCATTTAATCTGAGGCTCCTAAATCAATAATCCAGGATTGTCCAAGTGGAGTATGAGAGACACAAGGAACAAAGGCATGAATACCTGAGTGTGTAAAAGATGAAGTAGATGTGCGCAATGGGCCATGTAATTGGGCAAACAATCGGCAAAGGCTTCCTATATCCTCTTTAGGAATTGATATCATCTCATTTGGATCAGAAATTGGAAGTTGGATTGCATCTGGTAATGGCTGTCAGTAATAACAACGGCATAACCCCCAATGGATGAAGCATTATGCTCATTAGACTAACCGTTAAATTTAGTTGGATGGCCAACTATATCCTAACAAGTTTCTTTAATATGACCATTTCTATCAAAATGATCCCATTTCAACGTACTTTTTTATTTCATTGAGTGGGACCCCTTTTTCCAAATTTTCATGGTCCACCCCCCTTATTATTCTTAAGAGCTACTGTACTAAGGCTAGGGCAGAATGATCGATTACTTGAGCAGCCAACATGACACTTTTTCTACTCTCCTCACGTTAAACAAAGGATTACACCTATTTGAGTGATGGAAGAGTATCCCAACATAGTTTTTGAACCCTAGCTAGTCTGAGGACAACTAGTGGAGAGAAATGACTATTCAATGATAGTAGGCCTACATCTGGAGCCCATATATCTTTGCTTTAGTTATGGATGAGTTAACTGAGCATCTATAGGATTAGGTACCATGTTGTGTGTTTTTTACGGATGACATAGCTTTGATTGATGAGACTAGAGACAATAATGCAAAGTTAGAACTTCAGATGGATGCTCTAAAATCTAAAGGTTTTAAAATTATCCGGAATAGGACATAATATATGGAATGGAATTTTATTAATAACAGGATTGAGAACGAGGATATAGTTTGATTGATGGCCAAGAAGTACCTCTAATATATTATTTTTTATATCTTGGGTTGATAGTCCATGTGAATGGAGAGATTGAGGAAGATATCACACATAGAATTAAAGTTGGATGGACGGAGTGGAGATGTGCTTCTAGAGTCCTATGTGATCGTCGCATACCAATGAAACTGAAGGGGAAGTTCAATAGGATGATTATAAGAATAAGCATGCTTTATGGGACGAAATGTTGGGCTGTCAAGAAACAACTTATCCATATAATAAGTCCAGCTAAGATGAAGATGTTGAGATGGATGAGTGGCAAGACAAGAAAGCATAGAATTCAGAATGAATGCATTCGAGGGAAATTATGGATTGCTCCAATAGGCGATAAGATGATGGTAAGTAGACTTGGGTGATTTGGCCTTGTGTAGCGTCGACCTAGAATAGCACCAGTGCCCAGTGCGGGTTTTAGGTTCATTTGAAACATAAGACTTATGGGAGCCCATTTTAGAGAGAGAAAGCCCCCAAAAAACTAGTTTTTTGTTGATTTCTTTAGGATCAAAGGGTTTCTCAAAGTTATGAGAAATTGATCAAAATATCACCAATTGATATTAGATTTAATTTTTGATATTTTATAAATCTATTGGGGTTTTTTTTAGAAGATTTTGAGTCCTTAGAAGCTTCTTTGAGGTGGAAGTTTGGAGATAGAGCAATCAAACTCAAAGTAAGTGATTTTTTTTATTGCTTATATAAATTGCATTATTTTGAAATGTCTTCTTTGGGATCTAATAGGAGTGGTGATCATGGTTGGAAATATGGCTACAACCCAGATCCTAATGATAAAATTTTATGTTTTCTTCCTCATGGTGGTGTAATACTGTAATGTGATTTGTGGATAATGGATTTGTAGTTCCACTGGTTTGGTACTATTTGGTAACTTTGGTTTCGTAATTTGGTTGGTTGGTAAATTTTAAGTTTTAATTGGATATGGATTATGGACCGACTTATGGTTATGCTTATCGAGTGTGTACTAATGTGTAGTATACTTTGAATTCTGATGTGCCCTAAATACCTAATTCTTATAGTTTATATAATATATAACCGTAGAATCCTTTTTGGATTCAACTGGGGCGCCCAAGTTGTGGGCGCCCGCCTAGGCACTGGATGGCTTGGACCCCCCAGGCTGCTTAGGACCTGCCTAGTGCTTTTTGAAACACTAGTATAGCTCTTGATAGGGCAGATGGAAAAACATAATTCATGTAGCAGACCACAAATAGTTGGGGTAAGGCTTGGATGATGATGATGACTATCAATTTCATGTTACAAATAACAAATTGAAGAATAGGTGATCGTGATCGTGTCCTGAGCTAGAATGCCGGCTTTATGATGGATAGCCATGGTTTGAAGGTTAGGGGGACTTGAGGTAGGTGTTATTCTCTTATCACATGATGAAACTTCTTTTGATCTTTAGTCTTGAGGAATATTGCGAGAAGCATGTTTTCCAGAAGATACTTTTGGGTGAATTTACAACTGAAAGGAATCACAAATAAGGATGAATTGTTGGGTAGTGTTTGTTCCTGTTCTTATTTTTTAGCAAGCTAATGAGGTGCTTTGTCTAATCTACGATGTCTTGAGAATTTTGTTGGCTGATTGTGAAAAGCAGGACTCTTCTTGAATATATTTTAGTTGAAACATTCTAAATTAGTTTTGAATTTTATTTTCTCGAGTGAAAAGGCTTGAATCCAGGCAAGTTACTGATTTCATGATAACTATTATTTGGTTTCATTCTTTTGGTTTCTTTGTAAAATTTAACTGAGTATAGAAACTACCTACCTATATGGATATTTATATAATAGGACTTCTTTAGTTCTGTATGAGGTCAAATTATCGATTGATTATCATTTCATGGTACTTCAAAGACTTACTCTGGTAATTAGAGTGGAATAATGATATCTTAAATTTTTTATTTAAGATATAGTTATTATTTTTCATGTGGAGGTACTTGAACTAAGTCTGGATACATTAGATATTTAGTTCATGAGCAACTAAGGCCCGTTTATTTTGAGAGATACTGGCAAGATTGTATAGTAGGAAATGGTGTCTGAGGAAGTAATGAATATGATAACTGTGGATTTATTGGCTTAGAGTTATGTATTTGGTGAATCACCACTAGCTTGCAGTTTTTGGTGGAATGGTTAGAATAAGATTTGAAGCTTGGTGAAAAAATTGACAGGTCAAACAGTTAACAAGGATGGAGGCAAGAATCATTCGTAACTGTACAGAGGATTGTGCTTTGAAGACTTTGTCCTGTGCTAGGGATTCCTATGGTATGATATGGAGCTAGTCACTCCTTCTCATTGTGCTCCTTATACATTTGATCTTTAGATCATTGTGTTTCAACTTTTTTAAGCGTGGTGCGATCCAATTTCCTGTGGATCAGGATTTCTAATATTTCCTTTTATGCAACTTAGGTGGATGGAAATGGTGGACGCAAGAGCATTCTCAGGCTTCGAAATCTATTGTCTTCGGACAGAATTTTGTTCTGTTCTTTCCATGTCTTCTCTAGATGCCATTCTTCAACAAACCTTCTGTATATATTGTAATTTAGTGCCTTCTCATCATTCAAATCATGGTGATTGGGGCATACACTATGCCTCTGTTCCTTATATTCTTGGCATTGGGAACCCTGAAATTCTGTAGCCTCTGATGTATGGAGTGCATATCACCATAGTTTGAAGGTTCTGTATTTGTAAATGCCTTCATTTATCTTTCCTTGCCCTTCTAGGTTACAAAGATTGAAGCATTGCTGTAAAGAATGATTTGGCATTTTCATCAGGAATGACTTAATGTTAAGTTCCTCTTTAGTAGAATTTACAAGTGTGAAAGGTTATTGTGGAAACAATGCAGAAATCTTGCATATGCAAAGTTCAAAGTCCCCATTGCAAGAAAAATTCCTGATGGGGTTGTTCTGCATGGTTTACTCCTATGGTAAAAGCAATCATTCTTTGTCAGGATAAACCTATTGTTATCAATATTTTAGTTTTGAGGCTTTCAGGGCAAGATGCTTTGTGCTTTTGAATTGATGGGCTTCCTGGATGCTACAGGTTGTGTGCTACTGCTTATGTTGTGCTGCGTGGGCCGATTGTTCCAACTGGAAAGTCCACCAATTTCTGGCAAAATCATGCTGCATGACCATTTTTTGGGCCTGTATTGGGTTTTTGTACAGGGCACCCTTTTAATGGGTTGCCTATTTTGAATACTCTCTTGGTTGTACCTTGTTTTCCTAATTAATATAATAGTCATTAGCATGCTAGTTTTCAGGGCCAGGCCGACAGGGACAAGTCAGGCCACGAGGCCCATTGCCAGCCCTTCGTAAAGATGAAACACAAGCTTTGTTGGTTAGCATGAGCATGTAACCGAACTTTCTTGAAATCGATGACTGTCGAAAGCAAATCCAAGCCTTCACCTTGGAGCTTGAGTAGAAGTTTTTCAGAGATCTTGTATCCCATTTTCTATAGATGTGGTTGATATAATTCATGTGATTTGGGATGGTAACTCTTTGATCCACAAATTTTCAAAAATGTGAGGGATGGATTGGGTGCGTATGATTTTATGCTACTGCAGGAAGCTGTCCCTTTGATAAACCTGGTTTTAATGAGGCTGTTACCTTTGGAAAAGGAGTATGACAGTTTCATACTCGTCAGGCAATCAACAAATGACACACTTCTTTTTCTTAGCTTTCAGGAGCCCATAGTTAATAGTTATTTGGAACTGTGAAATAGACTAGTTATGTCATCTGTTCAACTTGTTTAATGCTTTGGCAAGTACACACTGAGAAGGCTAAGGCATGACTTTGAAAGCAGAACTCAAGCAAATTGAGACAGCCACTGTAGCTACACTCCATTATCAAGTGGTGTATAGATTATAGAACCATGTTTTTGATATAGTTACCCTTTTACCTCTTGAACATGAAAATACTGCCTTATTCATCAAAGATGACAATAATGCCCAACCTGTCTGTCATTACATTCCTAGACAAATATCTCGAGAAAAGTTGCTTGAATTGATTCCATCCACATGGGTGACAAACTATGAGAATTTTCAAAATCAAAAGCAGCCTGTGATGCAATCGGATTCCAGAATGACAAGAATGTCTAATGGAACAGTATAGATAAGTTTTCAGACTCCAAGATCTATTGACAATCAAACCAGAGAAATTTTTCCTACCCAATTTCAAGGGCTGCTTGAAAAAGTCTCAGTTGTTGCTTTTGACAAAACAGGGAAACCAATTTATGAACAGAAAACTTCTGATGGACATAATTGGTTTGACACTTGCAATTGTTCCTCTTGTCTCAAAGATGATTTTGATGAAATACCAAAAAAGAAAAACAAAAAGAAAAGTTCATCTCAACAAAAGCTTCATCAGAGATACATTGAAGGTGATCCATCTGTTGGATTACTTGGAGAGAGTTCAGGAAAATGGGATTATTATGTGACTTATGGTTGTCCAAAACCCAAACACATTGTTGCAGATATTGTCTCTACAGGATGGGATGATCAGAATGAAAATTCTGAAAGAAAAAATCACATTCCAGAATGCTTAGCCTTTGATCCTCAAAGTTCAAGTTATGCCTCAAATTTTCCTCCATTACATGATTACAAAAAGATTCAAGAAAATGAAAAACATATATGGAAGATAAAAAGTCCAAATACTAGAGATGTTACTGGAGCACAAAAGTCGATATCTCCGGCTGAAGCTAGCCTAAATTGGCAAGCTGAAATTGCTAAATCACAAAATTTAGCATTACTTCGAATAGAAGAGAAACAAAATGTTATGTCTTCTCAGTTACAGGGATTAACTGGCATAATTGTTCAATTGAAAAAAAAGATTCCAATGTTGCATGAAGAATTGATGCAAATCTTATATACAGTAAAGGATATTCATGAGCAATCTTATTTGTTGAATCAAAAAGGAAAGGAAAAAGATTTTTTGGAAAAACAGTTGCAAAGCTTTGAAAAAGATCTTTCGATGAAATCCCAATATCCCCAGTCACAATACCATTCTCAATTTCAACCCTTGCTAGCAAACCCATATACTCAAAATTACCCTACCTCGAGAAGTCCTGATCCTTTTCCACCTACAAGAACACTCTATCCACCCACGGGTTTAATTCCACGTAGACATTTTGGTTTTAAAGCTTTAAGTTCTTTTGAAGATGAAAGATGTTTTCTTGAAGAAATGTTCTTTCCTCAATTAAGAAAAAAACCAAATATATCAATACCTAGTTCATTACAAAACCCAATACCTAAACCTTCTATTACTTCACCACCCGCAACATTTCAACCTCATACTGATCCTCAGCCACCTAAATATGAAACCCAAATGTTTCAGCCATCTGATATTGAACAGGATGTCATAGCCTCTTCAGTCCCAACCCAAACATTTATCCCTTCCAAACCCTTGAATAATATGAGTTCATTCCTCAAAAACTTGACAAAACCGTCTGAAATAAATCTTCAATCTGAAACACAATCCGCAGAAGATATGTCTGATACATCTGAAACCTTTGAAGATCAAACCTCTTCTTCTTCCCTAGATTCAGAATCCTTATTAATGATGAACCCTCCTGAACCACCTAATGAACCAGACCCTGTCATGGAAGAAGAATTCAAACCTCCTGACCACCAAGAACCTCCACCTACTCCAACCTATGGAGATTCATCAAAAGGTTTTACTATTGATGACATTCCACCATCAAGATGGAATAACAGATTCAGAGAGATTCAAGGATGGATACATTCAGAAATTCTTAATCCAGCAAATACATTGGCCAGTATAATTTCAAAAGTCATTGTAAGGCTAAGAGGACGCCTTTTTGATTGGTATATAAGTCTTGGAGAATACAGACAAACACAATTAAGAAATAGTCAGTCCATTGTTGAATTTCTTAAGTACTTAGTCTCTGAATTCTCAGGCCCGGTTAAACATGAACAAATTGCTGCTAGAGAAGAATTTTTCCAGCTTAAATGTTGTTCTTTCAAGAGGCCACAAAAACAATGGAAAACCAAGGACTTACTATTCAAAACACCAATTTTGGTGAATTATACCAGTTTGTTCTCCATGCTTTAGAAAGACTCTGCAATCAAGTTGAATTTGTGAAACAAATGGAAAAAAATAAGTATTTACTGGGAAATTCTTGTGATAAACCATATCTCAAGATTAAATGTGATATAGAAAAGCAGTGTGCATGTCCACCTACTTCGAAAGGAAAAAAGAAGTTTGAATGAAAAAGGAAAAAGAAGAAATTCAAAAGGTTCAAATATCTTAAAAGATCAAGATTTCAAGGTACTAGACATAAGAAAGGAGATAGATGCTATGTTTGTGGAAACAAAGGACATTTTGCAAAAGATTGGCCAAATCAGAAAAAGAAAAAAAAGATAATGCATCTTTTGTCACAGGTTTTAGATGAGGAAATTGATGATGATTTAGAATCTGTGTTTTCTCTTGATGATGAACAAAGTCCAGAAACATTACTATCCATTTCTTATTCTGATAGTAATGAGCTAAAGGAGATAAGCAACATTGTTGTTCCAGAGATATTGTCTCCACAGGATGAAATTTCAGACATAAACAATTTACCCTACCAGCCTACCCCAATAGCCCTCGTCCAGATGCTTCAAGAACACTATTCCAAACCTTTGACCATACCTGCATTTTTTGATACAGGAGCATCAGTTAGTATCTTAAAACCTGATTTACTACCAAAACAGTTTTGGGAAACATGTAACCAAACTTTTCGAGCTTCTAATAAAGAAAATTTTACCATAAGTCAAATGAGCAAACCCATTTTGATAAAACTGTTTCCAAAACTAGTTATCCAACATAAACTCTTAGGATCCTATTTGCTCAATAAAGAACTGTTACTTGTATTTGATGTTTTGCATCAAGTAAAACTTCAATGGACTTCCAAAGGATTACATTATAGGAACCTAACTTTATCCTGGATAGCTTGTATAGACCAACCATACACCTTAGAAACCATCAAGCAAAAAATTATATTAGACTGTTGTGCCAATTCCCACTCTGAGTTCCTCAAAAACTGTACCAACCCACTCTGGAGAAACCAAAATTTTTATGTTAAACTACCTTTTAAGAAAAATGAGGACATAAATCCTACAAAGGCTTCTCACAGAGGTTTAAACCCAGATCTGTTGGAACAAGCTAAGCTAGAGATACAAGACTTGATAAAGAAACAGTTGATTGAGCCTACGAGTTCTTCTTGGGCTTGTGAAGCTCTTTATGTAAATAAAAGAGCTGAACAAATTCGAGGAAAACTCAGGTTAGTAATTAATTACCAACCTTTGAATACTTTCCTTGCAGATCATAAATTCCCTGTGCCAAATCAAATTGCACTATTTTCTCAGATTTCACATGCTCACATATTTTCAAATTTTGATTTAAAATCAGGATTTTGGCAAATAGGAATTCACCCAGATGAGCGTCCAAAAACAACCTTCTGTTTACCAAATTACCATTTTCAATGGACGGTTATGCCTTTTGGTTTAAACAATGCACCCACATATTTTCAAAAAGTCTTAAGCAATATTTTTGAACCAATCTAAACATAGGCATTGATATATATATATGACATACTCCTCTTTTCTCCTGATCTTGATAGTCATATTCTCCTGTTAGATAAATTCCACTCCTTCTATTGTAAATATGGTATTATGCTTTTTGAAAAGAAATGTGTCTTTGCTAAAACAGAAATAGATTTCCTTGGTATGCATTTTCACGATGGAATTTATAAACTCCAGCCCCATAGAGCCAAACACTTGCTAGAATTCCCAGATACTTTATCTTCTGTAAAGCAAATTTAGCAATTTTTAGGAATTGTAAATTATATGTCCCCTTTTATTCCCAAGCTTTCTCTTTTCACTAGTCCTCTTTACCTTTTGCTAAAGAAAAAAGCACCACCATGGACAAGAAAATAGACTGAGTGTGTTCTAGAGCTCAAAAGATTATCTCAAAATTTACCTTCTTTAAAAATCCCATTTACAGGAAAAAGAATTTTGCAAACAGATGCTTCTGATGAATTTTGAGCATGTATCTTGCTGGAAGAAAAAGATAAAGACAGAATGATTTGTGGATGCGAAAGTGGAAAATTCAAAGATTCTGAACTTCATTATCATTCTACATTCAAGGAAATCCTTACAGTAAAAAGAGGAATTGAAAAATTCCAATTTCATCTAATAGGACATACTTTCCTTGTTGAAATGGATTTATCTACTTTTCCAAATATGCTCAAATTCAAAAATAAGATTCTCCCGAATTCCCAATTCTTCAGATGGGCAAGTTAGTTTTCTCAATGGAATTTTGAGTATAAGCATATTTCTGGAAAGAACAATATTTTGGCAGATATATTTTCTTGAAGAAAATTTTCTGAAGAAACTGGTCTTCAAGTTGTTCCTTTTCTAGGAGCAATAATCAGAATTGACGATGAATCAAAAGATGTTCCTGATGAAATATATGACATCATTCTCAATAAAACAATGGAATTAAGAAATGAGATTATGCAACAAAAAATGCATGAAATATTAATTAGAAATCATGGAGAATGTTTTCAAGGAACTCGATGCCATTCTACATATCCATTTTTATTCCTATTCCAAACCAGACATTATTATAATATGCCAAAAGAAGCTCTTTGTTTCCTCTGGTATCTTACCCAAAATCACCATATATGTTTTAATTTCTATGTAAGGAAATTATTATCCTACCTCAGACACTGTCATTTCCTACAATGGAACAATTACATCCACCCCAATCCCAGAGCATTCAATTTCTATAAATTTCTTTTAAAGCATTACCATTATAATCAATGGATTGAATCCTTTGGTTATCCACATCGACCTTATATCATTATAGCTTTCCATTAAGACCTTAGACCCCAAATTTATCCTGAACATACCTATTTTACCCAACATCCTTAGATCCAAACCATTGGATGTTATGATTCTAATCTCCTGAAATTTTGGATATTTCAGACAGAATTATGGAAAGCGTTAAAAATTCTCATGTGCTACATTAACAGAATTCAGCCAGAATGGATTCCTTTGGATGTCTATATAGGAACCACAGTTTGGAATGATGAAACTCCCCGAGGAGCTGCACTGCTACACCAACTGCATATATGGCTTGCTGATCACCCTCCTCCTGCAGAAATACAAACAGATAGTTTCAATGATGATACCTACATTAGACCCTCACACAGTCCGTCCAATCATTCTTCACCAAGTTACAATTCTAATGGTCTTCCCCTCAATTATGACACTGATTGAAAATCACTGTTCAAGATAAGATGATGACGTGAAAATCACTGTTCAAGATAAGATGAGGACGTGGAAATCACAGTTCAAGATAAGATGAGGACGTGGAAATCACTGTTCAAGATAAGAGAGAATCTTACTGTTCACTGTTCATGTCGGCCACCTGTCCACTGTACATCCACTTTTTACTGTTCATGTCGGCCACCTGTCCACTGTACATCTACTTTTTACTGTTCATAATGGCCACTTGTACAGGCCAGCTGTCTTATTTTTATTATGGTTTGGAATCCGGATTTCAAGTCCGGTGACTATAAAAGGCCCCTTAAGTCATTTGTAACGGCAGAGCGCTACTTAGAGCCTCTTAGCCTAGTTTCTTTCTTTGGTGTGCTTCTTCTTACTTCTGCTTGTGCTTGTAAGCTTCCTACTTCTGCTTTTGCTTGTAAGCTTCCTACTTTTGCTTTTGCTTGTAAGCTTCCTTTTTCTGCTAGTGCTTGTAAGTTTGATCTTTATAAACTTTTGGTGTGCGTGTTAATTCTGTTCTACCTTCTTGATATCCTGTTATTCTGTTATCGTCTTATCTTTGTTATCTTAACAGGAACTCTGTCATCTTCTTTATCTTCGTTTGTTATCTTCGTATGCACATATTACTTTTTTTTTTGTTTTTCCTTTTTGGTATTTCATCAAAATCATCTTTGAGACAAGAGGAACAATTGCTAGTGTCAAACCAATTATGTCCATCAGAAGTTTTCTGTTCATAAATTGGTTTCCCTGTTTTGTCAAAAGCAACAATTGGGACTTTTTCAAGCAGCCCTTGAAATTGGGTAGGAAAAATTTCTCTGGTTTGATTTTCAATAGCTCTTCAGTATTAACTACAGATTAACCCAGTCAACAAAGTAGATATAGAAAATAATCTCTTGGCATATATGGCATACATGGCATATATGGCATACATGGCATATATGGCATACATGGCATATATGGCATACATGGCATACATGACATACATGGCATACGTGGCTCTGATACTAATATAGATGTGCATACGAAGATAACAAACGAAGATAAAGAAGATAACAGAGTTCTTGTTAAGATAAATTCCACTCCCTTTAAAGGTATCTCTTTAGATAGTATTCCCTCTTCTAGTCCAGATTTAGGTCCCATGTTTTCTAAACAAGAACATCTTTTTGAAATAACCTATACTCCTGAAAAATTTTCTGAAACTAGTTCTCAATTGATTAATCCTTATCATGTTTATGATAAATCTAGCTTAAATTGGACCAAAAGAATCAAAAGTTGTGTGGAAAAAAGAACCTTGAAGCCATTAAAGAACATGTTCAAGCCTCTTCTTTTGACCAACATCAAATACCTGCTACCCAGACTGAACAGTACATTACTATTACCTTACCTAGAAACCTATTTCCCTAATGGCTTAAAGATGGATATACTCATATTCATTTTGGAGCTATAAAGTTAGCCTTAACATTTCATGGAAGAAAAGGTATGGAAGCTGTTTCCCGAATTGCTTTGTTAGATTCCAGATTTTTAGAATACCAGCATGCCTGTATCGGAACTGTGCAAACAACCTTAAACGCTGACACTATTTTTGTTACCTTTTTCCCAAACTTTAATATCCCTATCAAAGACCGTCCTTTGAGTTTTGCTTTCAAAGTCCAACTACAAATTACAGGAACCAAGCAAATTGAGACAGCCACTGTAGCTACATTCCATTATGAAATAGTGTATAGATTACAGAACCATGCTTTTGATATAGTTACCCCTTTACCTCCTAAACATGAAAATACTGCCTGTTAACAGAGTTCCTGTTAAGATAACAAAGATAAGAGGATAACAGGATATCAAGAAGGTAGAACAGAATTAACACGCACACCAAAAGTTTATAAGGATCAAACTTACAAGCACTAGCAGAAGTAGGAAGCTTACAAGCAAAAGCAGAAGTAAGAAAAAGCACACCAAAAGAAAGAAACTAGGCTAAGAGGCTCTAAGTAGCGCTCTGCCGTCACAAATGACTTAAGGGGCCTTTTATAAGCACCGGACTTAAAATCCGGATTCCAAACCATAATAAAATAAGACAGCTGGCCTGTACAGGTGGCCATTATGAACAGTAAAAAGTAGATGTACAGTGGACAAGTGGCCGACATGAACAGTAAAAAATGGATGTACAGTGGACAGGTGGCCGACATGAACAGTGAACCGTAGGATTCTCTCTTATCTTGAACAGTGATTTCCACGTCCTCATCTTATCTTGAACAGTGATTTCCACGTCCTCATCTTATCTTGAACAATGATTTTCACGTCCTCGTCTGATCTTGAACAGTGATTTTCAATCAGTGTCATAATTGAGGGGAAGACCATCAGAATTGTAACTTGGTGAAGAATGATTGGACGGACTGTGTGAGGGTCCAATGTAGGTATCATCACTGGAACTATCTGTTTGTATTTCTGCAGGAGGAAGGTGATCAGCAAGCCATATATGCAGTTGGTGTAGCAGTGCAGCTCCTCGGGGAGTTTCATCATTCCAAACTGTGGTTCCTGTATAGACATCCAAAGGAATTCATTCTGGCTGGATTATGTTAATGTAGCACATGAAAATTTTTAACTCTTTCCATAATTCTGTTTGAAATATCCAAAAATTCAGGAGATTAGAATCATACCATCAAATGGTTTGGATCTGAGCATGTTGGGTAAAATAGGTATGTTCAGGATAAATTTGGGGTCTAAGGTCTTGATGGAAAACTATAATGATATAAGGTCGATGTGGATAACCAAAGGATTCAATCCATTGATTATAATGGTAATGCTTTAAAAGAAATTTATAGAAGTTGAATGCTCTGGGATTGGGGTGGATGTAATTGTTCCATTGTAGGAAATGACAGTGTCTGAGGTAGGATAATAATTTTCTTACATGGAAATTAAAACATATATGGTGGTTTTGGGTAAGATACTAGAGGAAACAAAGAGCTTCTTTTGGCATATTATAATAATGTCTGGTTTGGAATAAGGATAAAAATGGATATGTAGGATGGCATCGAATTCCTTGAAAACATTCTCCATGATTTCTGATTAATATTTCATACTTGTTTTGTTGCATATTCTCATTTCTTGATTCCATTGTTTTATTGAGAATGATGTCATATATTTCATCAGGAACATCTTTTGATTCATCATCAATTCTGATTATTGCTCTTAGAAAAGGAACAACTTGAAGACCAGTTTCTTCATAAAATTTTCTTCAAGAAAATATATCTGCCAATATTGTTCTTTCCAGAAATATGCTTATACTCAAAATTCCATTGAGAAAACCAACTTACCCATCTGAGTAATTGGGGATTCGGGAGAATCTTATTTTTGAATTTGAGCATATTTGGAAAAGTAGATAAATTCATTTCAACAAGGAAAGTATGTCCTATTAGATGAAATTGGAATTTTTCAATTCCTCTTTTTACTACAAGGATTTCCTTGAATGTAGAATGATAATGAAGTTTAGAATCTTTGAATTTTCCACTGTTATATGCACAAATCATTCTGTCTTTATCTTTTTCTTCCAGCAAGATACATGTCCAAAATTCATCAGAAGCATCTGTTTGCAAAATTCTTTTTCCTGTAGTTGGGATTTTTAAAGAAGGTAAATTTTGAGATTAATCTTTTGAGCTTTAGAACACACTCAGTCTGTTTTCTTGTTCATGGTGGTGCTTTTTTCTTTAGCAAAAGGTAAAGAGGACTAGTGAAAAGAGAAAGCTTGGGAATAAAAGGGGACATATAATTTACAATTCCTAAAAATTGCTGAATTTGCTTTACAGAAGATAAAGTATCTGGGAATTCTAGCAAGTGTTTGGCTATATGGGGCTGGAGTTTATACATTCCATTGTGAAAATGCATACCAAGGAAATCTATTTCTGTTTAGCAAAGACACATTTCTTTTCGGAAAGCATAATACCATATTTACAACAGAGGGAGTGGAATTTATCTAACAGGAGAATATGACTATCAAGATCAGGATAAAAGAGGAGTATGTCATCTATATATATGAATGCCTGTGTTGAGATTGGTTCAAAAATATTGCTTAAGAATATTTGAAAATACATGGGTGCATTTTTTAAACCAAAAGGCATAACCGTCCATTGAAAATGGTAATTTGGTAAACAGATGGCTGTTTTAGGACGATCATCTGGGTGAATTCCTATTTACCAAAATCCTGATTTTAAATCAAATTTTGAAAATATGTGAGCATGTGAAATCTGAGAAAGTAGTGCAATTTAATTTGACAAATGGAATTTATCATCTGCAAGGAAAGTATTCAAAGGTTGGTAATTAATTACTAACCTGAGTTTTTCTTGAATTTGTTCAGCTCTTTTATTTACATAAAAAGCTTCACAAGCCCAAGGAGAATTGGTAGACTCAATCAACTATTCCTCTATAAAGTCTTGTATCTCTAGCTTAGCTTGTTCCAACAGATCTGGGTTTAAACCTCTGTGAGAAGCCTTTGTAGGATTTATGTCCTCATTTTTCTTAAAAGGCAGTTTAAAATAAAAATTTTGGTTTCTCCAGAGTGGGTTGGTATATTTTTTGAGGAACTCAGAGTGGAAATTGGCACTACAGTCTGATATAATTTTTTGCTTGATGGCTTCTAAGGTGTATGGTTGGTGTAAAGTTAGGTTCCTATAATGTAATCCTTTGGAAGTCCATTGAAGTTTTACTTGATGCAAAACATCAAATCTAAGTAAAAGTTCTTTATTGGGCAAATAGGATCCTAAGAGTTTATGTTTACTAGACATAAGAAAGGAGATAGATGCTATGTCTGTGGAAACAAAGGACAGTTTGCAAAAGATTGGCCGAATCAGAAAAAGAAAAAAAAGATAATGCATCTTTTGTCACAGGTTTTAGATGAGGAAATTGATGATGATTTAGAATCTGTGTTTTCTCTTGATGATGAACAAAGTCCAAAAACGTTACTATCCATTTCTTATTCTGATAGTATTGAGCTAAATGAGATAAGCAATACTCTTGTTCCAGAGATATTGTCTCCACAGGATGAAATTTCAGACATAAACAGTTTACCCTACCAGCCTACCCCAATAGCCCTCGTCCAGATACTTCAAGAACACTATTCCAAACCTTTGACCATACCTGCATTTTTTGATGCAGGAGCATCAGCTAGTATCTTAAAAC
The DNA here is from genome assembly GCF_054954075.1 of Amborella trichopoda. Lineage (NCBI taxonomy): Eukaryota > Viridiplantae > Streptophyta > Magnoliopsida > Amborellales > Amborellaceae > Amborella > Amborella trichopoda. The sequence goes on from NC_142339.1 coordinate 8,086,515, forward strand.
CTGACTTACTACCAAAACAGTTTTGAGAAACATGTAACCAAACTTTTCGAGCTGCTAATGGAGAAAAATTTACCATAACCCAAATTAGCAAACCCATTTTGATAAAACTGTTTCCAAAACTAGTCATGCAATTGTACCATAAAAATAAAACTTCAAGAATGCCACCTGGCTTAGACTGTTTTTCCTTTCCAGAATATCATGTTGTGCCAAATCTCTGCTATCATTTTAATCTTTTGGCTTGTTTTTTTTTCCTTATCATGAGATGTGCAGATATTTTAACCAGAAAAGCTTACTAAAATTTGGTAATTCTAGAATGTGAGCACATGGATTTTCCAAATGAGCTCTTAATTCTGCTCATGATTCACGATCATCATGTTGCGTATTGTTTTCTTTGGAACTTCAATATCACTTTCAGTTTTAAAATCCTTGCATACTTATCTCTTTCTAGGAAATTTAGGATATTTGTATTTATATTACATGGCCAAGAGTTTTTCCACAACTTGAATTTCTAACAAATATGAACTTTCTGTATTGTGACAAACATGTACTTGCTGTATTCAGATGAATTTGAACTTACGAGAAAAAAGTTTAATGCATTCGATGCATAAGTGTATCCATGGAAAGATGTTATGCCGCAGCACATCAAGGCACTATTTAGATTATGCCAATCTGAAGAATCATTTAGTTGTTTGTTGTTTGACTTTGGAGAGAGAGAGCTGTAAAGATTAACAAATATTCTACCTGCAAAGTAATGTTTGCATATGCTTTTGTGCAGCAGGTCCTGGACAAAGTTATAATAAAATTTTTGAACAGAGGAGATTGGAAAGGCTTAGCCGTTTGGAACGAAGTGGTATGTTTTTTATGTTGCTCTTTTACAGACTACAGAGGAATGCATCACTTTTACTATATGAGTTTCCATTTATTTTTAGTGAGGACTTCTACCATGGACTCTTTCTACTAACTTACATTTTAAACTTCAACAGGTCGTGAGCTTGTTGTGTCATGGGCATTATGTGCAGCTTGCCTTCTCGGACACACGTCTCATATGTTTGGTGCCAATGCGGCCTCATGGATACATGCATTTCATTCTACAGGATTCCACATGTCATTGTCTTTGGTTACTTTGCTTGGTCCTGGTCGCCAAATTATTCTTGATGGTATAAGGAGCCTTTGGAAGGGAGCTCCCAATATGAACACTTTAGTTGGCCTTGGGGCTATGTCTTCCTTTGCAGTCAGTTCTATTGCCACCTTCATTCCAAAACTAGTATGTAGTGATATTCCTCTTTCTGCTTGGTCCAAATCTGGCAGGCTATGGATGTGTTTTACTGGATGCATGTGAAATTTATTTTTTATTGTTAATTTTTAACTATATGTGTAATCTTCTTCCTCTTTAGGGTTGTATAAACCATGCTGTGCATGCATACTTACATCTTTCTATGTTAGGATTATTGATTTGTAAGCACTGGACTTACATGGGGACATCTAAGGCATTTCTTTTATTGCAACTATAAAGAAATCCTATTGACCAAACCATAATCAAAAACTTTTTTCTAGTTGTTCTAAATTTTAGCATATCAGTGCAGTTGAACAGGGTTCACGTGGATTGTGTCCATACCCTACATCTTTACTGCAACAACCTTAGGTCCTATCTGGACATGTGGATAAGCACCACACAGAGTGGGCTTGTCTGTGATGGAGGAAAATTTCCTTTTCATAAAGATGGCCAAATAGGCAATATGTACCATTTTCCACAAGTTCTTGTGGAAAATTGTAGGTAACGGCAGTAAAAAGAGTGGCTGCGAACAGCTCATTAGGACTTTTATGTATAAGATTGCGGAGTTGCCATCTATATGCACATCCAGACAGGAATTTATTCATGCGTTGTTTACTGACTAAAAAAAATACTCGTGCGAATGTAAGGGTTCCTGATTCCTACAGTGACTGGCAATTCATATCTTGCTTTGTTGTTCATACATGTAATGGCACATGTTCTACAAAGGCATTGGGATTAAAATTTAGAGTTTCCTGAGAATTGCAAACATCCCATTCAAGCCCTTCAGGATGTTCCTTGGAGTGAGTTAATTTCTTGAGTACATACATGGAAGGGTTTGAATACTTCTCATATCGTGACTAGGAACCAAATGATCTCATCATTTGTGATTCTTAGACTCCATGGAAGCTTACAAAAATGGTAGAGTCATGTTTTGGTGAAGATCAAGGGTATACAGGACACTAACTTTTATTTCTTAAGAGCATACACTGTACCTAATATTTTCATTAAGATATTATTAACCATAGAACAACTAGGAAATATTACCATTTCAAAGTATGAAAGATGGATTTTCGCTTCCTAGTGCAGCTACTTCTTGTGACTCAAAAATGTTTCATGAATTCTATTCATGTGTTGTTTTCAAAAAAACACTTTGAAAATTGTTTGGCCGAGTTTGAAATCTGATACCTTCATTACAATAGTTGTACAAGGACATTAGCATTACTTGATCTTATCTGAAATGACTAGCTTTTTGAGACTGTTGCTATATCAACTTGCCTGGGTTAAAGTGTGTCCAATATATGTTATTTATGTCCAATATATATTATTTATGTTAATTATAGAATGTAAAGACAATTCTAAATATTATGCTATGCGAGAAAGCATGACACTGCAGGTGCCGATAATTGCTGGTGAGCCTAGTATCCATGTATGCCTTGTTCATAGAGGCCATTAAAGGTTTCAGAACATGCAGTTGTTTTTATTGGTGTTATTTCTAGTAAATGTTTTTTAATATCTTCTCAATATAGATGGTTTGTTGTGCTTGCAGTTATGTTTTTCTTTTATTTGCTGGCATATTTCTGCTGTTGTTCATTTGTTCATCCATCTTCTCTTTGGATGCTCCTTTCACATGAACTACAAAAGCAATCCTTTGTACATTCAAAGTTGAAAGCTAAGTTTCTGAAAGCTACTGAGTTGGGTTCTTTTCTGACCCAGGGTTGGAGAGCATTCTTTGAGGAACCAATTATGTTGTTGGCTTTTGTTCTCTTGGGAAGAAACCTTGAGCAAAGGGCAAAACTGAAGGCTGTCAATGACATGACTGGACTTCTGAGTATTATTCCAAAGAAAGCTCGTCTTATGGTTGATAGCAATGTTGTTGAAGTTCCATGTGATAGTCTGACTATAGGAGACAAAGTTGTTGTTCTTCCAGGAGTGAGTAAAACTATCTGTTTTCCTTGATCTGTTGATGTTTGTTTATGCGTATGTTACGACTTAACATCGTGAGGCTCGAGTGCAAGGCCCCTACTTTTGTCCCTTATATTTCCTTAAATTTAGGTTATTCTAAAATTTTTAATATTGGTTGTCTTTAGATTTTCATCTAGATTGAATAATTGAACTGGTGATGAGGCTCATCACATTGTGATTTGCCTATGTTAATAAAATTGGGTTCAGTATTTCAATTTTTTATTGGTTAGAACTTTTTTTCTCATGTGGGATAGAAGATGGTAGACTTGAATCTTTTGGTGTGTGAGTTGTTTTGATGAATAGGGTAGCAATTGGGTTGGTTAGTTTTAAAGAGAAATATAAATTATGTTTGGTTAGGATAAGGCTTACAATGAAGTGGTTTGATAAGGTCTACGTGAGTTCAATGAGGTAGTTTGATGCGGTCCATGTGAGTTTTAAAGAGAGAGAGAGAGAGAGTTTTTTGTGGGTTTTATTTATTTATTTATTTTTTCTACGTGTATTTAAAGAGGAGATGTCCCTTCTTTGTAAATAGAGTGATTGGTGATTCAGTAAAGAGTTTGATCTTGTGAACAGATCTTGGGATGGACTCCCTTGCAGACACAGAGAAAGGGTATAATCTCTCAAAACCTTTTTTATTTTATTTCATTTTGTAGTTATTATTTTTCCCTGCATCAATTGGTATCAGAGCTTTGAGATCCCTGCTGATGTAGTTATGGAGAGCTTAGATCAAATATTTGAGCGATTGGATCAAAGAGAGACTCAAAGACGACCTAGTAGAATGTATTAGTAAAGTAATAGAACAATTTCTATGCGATCTATTTCATAGATTGCAATCGGAGGAAGATGACAAAGAGCATGAAGAGGTAACTCTCAGTGCAAAAGATATTGACAATTATGAAGAAGAAAATATACTAGTTGCCATATGTGAAATACAACCCTTTGAGATTAAAGGAAAATTCCAAAATTCGGTAGTTCAAAATTCCTCAACAAATTGCACTGCTAGTGTCTACTCAGTTGGCTCATAAAAAAACGACAAACTACCGAGAAGAATGGTCGGACTACATCTCCAATTATTTGATTGGCCTTTGAAGGATGTAAGCTTGAGGTTGAGCTTCTCCCAACCCTGGGAGAATGATGCAAATAAAAAAATTAGAAAATTTAAATTTTTGCTATTGTTATTTCTTTTTTTTATTGGTTAAAATACTTTTTTCTCATGTAGGATAGAAGATGGTGGACTTGAATCTTTTGGTGTGTGAGTTTTTTTGGTGCAGGAGTTGTTTTGATGAATAGGGTAGCAATTGGTTGGTTAGTTTTAAAGAGATAAATATAGATTATATTTGGTTAGGATCATCATCATCATCCTAGCATTTTCCCAATTAATTGGGGTTGGCTACACAAATCCTGGTCCGCCATTCTACTATCTTAAAGGCCATACCCTCAGCGAGGCCATAAGTCCCCATAACTTTTTGGACTACTTCCATCCACGTCATTTTGGGTCTACCCCTTGCCCTTTTCAATCCTTCCACTTGATCTAACTCGCACCTCCAAACAGGTGTTGTACTTGGTCGGTGCCACACATGGCCAGCTCACCTAAGTCTACTCTCTCCCATCTTATTGCCTATTTGTGCCACACCTAAATTCTCCCGAATGGATTTATTTCGAATTCTATCCTTTCTTGTCTTACCACTCATCCATCTCAACATCCTCATCTCTGCTACACTCATTTTATGGATATATTGTTTTTTGTTCGCCCAACATTCTGCCCTATAGAGCAAAGCTGGTCTCACTGCTACCCTATAGAAGTTGCCCTACAACTTCATTGGTATGCGGCGATCACATAAAATTTCAGTTGCACATCTCCATTTTGCCCACCTAGCTCTAATTCTGTGTGCGACATCTTCCTCAATCTCTCCATTTTCTTAGATTATCGACCCAAGATATCGAAAGGTCTACATGAGTTCAATGAGGTGGTTAGGATAAGGCTTACAATGATGTGGTTTGATAAGGTCTACGTGAGTTCAATGACGTAGTTTGATAGCATTCACATGAGTTTCAGAAAGAGTTTATTTTTGTGGGTTTTTTATTTATTAAGTGTATTTAAAGGGGAGATGTCCCTTCGTTGTAAGTAGAGTGATTAATGACCAAATAAAGAGTTTGATCTTGTAAAAAGATCTTGAGATGGACTCTCTTGCAGACCTAAAGAGAGGGTGTAATCTCTGAAAACCCTTTTTATTCTATTTTATTTTCTTTTATTATTTTTCTCTGCATCAAAACTTGGGTTTGTGTTACCTTCTGTGGATTTTTCATCTTTTTTTTGGCTCGTAGGATTAATGTCGGTCCATAGGAAGATGATTTTCAAGATTTTATGGTATTTACCAAAGTTTAGAGACATGGACCGGGCCACTTGTATATTGATTCTACCCACATAGTCCAAGTAGGCGATTTTAAGATTTAAGATAGTATTGGGAAAGACCATTTTGAGTAGTAATTGAACTTTTTCCTTTTTTGTCATTTTCTGATGCAATTCATGCAAAGCTTCATATATTTCATAATTTATGAATCTATTCATTTGAATCATCCATAGAACATTCATTCCATCCATCCATGCATAAGAACAGTGCTTACAATCCTCCAAGGAAATGCTAAAAAATATAATGGAATTTTATAATGCGTAATGTATAGATCTTCTATTCGTAGAAAAAGAATGTAAGCCAAAGTTACACTAGCATTTTGAATGAAAGAAACGGCTACAAGCTATAACCAAGGTGATCATTGTGGGGAATTGTCTAAGTTCATCTACTATGCTTGTACCCTTTCATCTCTAAACCGTGACAACCCTAATCATGATTCATGGCAACCTGAATCATGTCTGGCTGCCACTAGTGCCCTTCCCAAAGTATCCAAGCAGAGAACTCTCTGCCACGATCAGTCAATCATCATCTCGTTCACCACCAATGCCAACATTCTTGTCAACTTTAATGTCTTAACAATTTCTTCTTTCTCAGTCTTCTTGTGTTACTAAGGTTGCCATCTGTTGGTTGATGGACAAGCTTTTTTGGGTGCATCAATCCAAGTTCTTTAATTATCTGCTTGTTTAAGACTGATTTTCTCTCTCCATTAGTATTTCCTTGACGGAGTCCTCAATAAATATATAATCCAATCTCTTTGGTTTGCAGTCTCACAGTTCCGTCAGTGGCCTCTTCCTCATATGCTCAATGGGTAACGAATGCAGACTAAAATCGCTATGAGCCTCGTCTTCCCTGTGTGGATTAGTTGGAAAGTGCCCTAGATTCATTTACTCATGGAAAAAGAGCAGTTCTAGCTGAGAGTATGAGTTTTGAAAGATGTCCCTCCATCCTTGCTTTAGAAGAGTGATAGGTCTCCTTGTTTCTAGATGAACAAATGGAGAAAATAACATAGAAAGGCATTATCAGTGGGCCCAAGTGCCCAACATAAGCCTTCAGGTCTCAATTGAACCAGTTGTTGGCTTAAAATTTGAAGGGTCTTTCGACCCTTTGTTTAAATAATGTTCTTTTAGTCCTCACAACATGGCTTTAGCTTTGGAGTGTAGCTTTGGGGCATAAAATCCAAGGTTATCTGAAGTTGGGTGAAGTATGTTATAGTGATTGGTCAGGAGGAGTCGTTTGTTATGCATAGCCTTATCAGTTTCAGCTTTTTGTTTCAAGAAGTTATTTTCTCAACGTTTACTTTTAACTGTTGACCGGAAGATCCAGCCTAAAGTCTATGGCTGTAGACGCTTAGATTATGATTTACAGTAGCAAGAACTGGGGTATCTGGCAAGCATTAGAGAAAGCTTAAAGAGAAACTCATCTAGAAGTGTCTCTCTGCTCGTTTCTTTGCATATCTCGTGCTTGTTACTGAGCAATTCCTAATCAATGGACTTGTACTCGAAAACAACTCTGGTACCACCCTACTTTCAATTTCAGATTCTTACATTAACATCTTCTTAGATAATCTATGAATTTTTCTTTTGGACTTATTTAATAATCATTATTCTCTCACATTGATTTATGATTTCCTGCTTGTCTTCCTCTTTTTGCTGAACATAAGAAACCTATGCACTTATAGCCATTTGGCTTCGAGAATAGTTAGTCCCACAGTAGGAACCTCACTGCTACAAGGGAGAACTGGGATGGGTTTGAAAAGGTTGAAACTTCTCGTGTCTATAAAGACATTTGGTTTCCATTAAATGGGAAAATAGAAGGTAACCTTAATTACTGTTACAAAATTTCCTTTCTTCTAATTTTATTAGTATTCCTTTTCTGATCATACCATTGGTGTCTCTTTAACTTCCGTTATTTAGGATCGTGTTCCCATTGATGGAATTGTGACAGCTGGTAGAAGCACTGTTGATGAATCCAGTTTCACTGGAGAGCCTCTTCCAATAACCAAACTCCCAGGGGTATATTTTCTTTCTTTTGTTTCTTTTTTTGTTCTTTATTGCAATTTTTTACCATAATCACATATTTTTTAACCATTGTGTTATTGTTCTTGTAGCAATAGTTTTTCCAATTTTATACTCCTGTTTTTATCTTTCTAAGAGTCGCTTTTGTCCTAGACTGAAGTTACTGCTGGAAGCATAAATATTAATGGCACACTGACAGTAGAAGTAAAAAGACCTGGAGGTGAGACTGTTATGGGGGACATTGTCCGCTTGGTTGAAGATGCTCAGAATAGGGAAGCTCCTGTACAACGGCTAGCAGATAAGGTCCTTTGAGCCTCCCATGTTTCCAGGGAATATAAATTTTAAGGTTCCCAATTTTATTACCTGGAAAATTTGTGAGAATCATTAGCTGTCACTTCAAGTATTGTAAGATAAATTGAGCAAGTATCATTGTAAAGTCCTGGTTAGACTGAAAAAGCATTCTTTCAGTGATCATTATGTTATTCAAAGTCCTGAGATAGTCCCCGTGGCAGACGAATGCTGCCTAGGACTGCTTTATATGATTGTTTTCATGTTCTGACATGACATTCCCTAAAAATTTGGGCTTTGAGAAATGTGCACCTGTGTTTTGTTAGTGTAAAACTTTCATTAATGTTGATCAAGGTTGCAGCTTGATAAGCAAAGTTTTGTTTGGAATAAACACTAATGCATTTATTTCTGTCATCTTGGTCATTTGCTGGTACAACCGCCTCGTTATCTTTGTTATGATCAAAAGGAATATTTATTATGACACCAGGTTGCTGGTCGCTTTACCTATGGAGTCATGGCCCTTTCAACTGCTACTTTTCTATTCTGGAATTTGTTTGGTTCAAAACTTGTACCAGCTATCGTCCAGCAAGGAAGCCCAATTTCACTGGCGTTGCAACTATCCTGCAGTGTTTTGGTAGGGCACATTTTTTTGCACGTCATTACCAATGCTTTTTTGAATCTCCTTTTAATAAATGTAATTGTCAACTAAGTTCACATTGGCATGCTGGAAGCATGATTTCTCTTTCCCTGTAATATAAATCATTATCAGCATGTGCTTATCCCCTTTTTTTGTTGAATTCGTTTATGGAGGATATGGAACTCTTACTATATCGGCTTTTAATGTATTTAGAAGCAACATTTGTTGAAGAACTTTGTCACAGCATTGTCACATTATGACATTTCAGCACCCAAACTTAGAACTCCTGATGGGCTCTTGTAGGAAATTGTCTATCCACCATTCCCATTCACTCGCAAGGACTTTCTGCCAGCATTTCTGCTGACTAAGGTTGAGAAATTTTCTTGGATTTGTGAAATTCATTCTCATTTGTGAGAAAAGGGGGTGCTTCTTTGTGTGCAATCATGTAATCGATGCAAATACCCTTTGATTTGTTGACAACGAGTATTTAACCTTCCTTATGGCCACATACATTAAAAATGATGCTATAGTTTGTGTGTTTTTGGTTTTGGATTTTCTATATCTTTTGTTTCTTTCCAATTGAAATTTGGGTGATGGGTTCCATATTTCAGTTTTTTCCACTTTGTAAGATTTTGTTTTTGTTAGCTTTGTACTATCTCCAAGTATTTTAATTTTGAAATGTGAATTTCTATGTGATTTGGGCTTTGCTATGGTCCTTCCTGTGGTTATCAGCTATTGAACCTGGTTCAGAATTTGTTCTCCAGATTGTGTCTATTTAACTTTTCAAAATTGGTGTTGATTTATTGCGATATTTAGTTCTGTTATATCATAATTCTCTTTCATAATCACTTGACACATCCATATTGAGTTTTTTATTTGGTAATGGTGTTCCTACTTTGTATAGTGAAGGCTTTGCAATTTTTACTTCTTGATGCTTCTTTAGCAAAGATAGTGCTTTTAGTTGTCTTCATTAGACTTTGTTTGCTTCAGTAGATGTGCTGACTGCTATTGAAGACAAGCATATTTTGCTTTCTCCTACCATTTTATACTTCGAAGTTTCAGGTTCTCATTTATTGAAGTGCAGGTCGTTGCATGCCCTTGTTCACTTGGCCTGGCTACACCTACTGCTGTACTGGTACATTTTTGTCAGAAGTGTAACCCTCACTTATTGGTCCAACTTTCATATTTGTGATAACAACAATTATTTGATTTATTGCTCCATTTGGTTACTTTTGCCTCCTAAAGGTTGGAACTTCGCTAGGGGCAACTAGGGGATTGCTTATACGTGGGGGTGATGTATTAGAAAAATTTGCATTGGTCAACACAATTGTATTCGACAAAACAGGGACTTTGACAGCTGGAAGGCCTGTTGTAACCAAAGTTGTGACTCTGGAACAGGAGCACTTGCACTTTTCTCAGTTGAGTTTAAGAACTTATATTCTTCTTTGCAGTGTATATTTTATGATGGTTGCTTGTGCTGTAATTTTCTTTCATTTAATAGTGAGGGAGGATCTTGTGAGGACATTTGAGTATCGGGCTCCGAGTTTTGATGTAATATTTGTTAAAAGAAACCCAGTTACAAAAAACTTGAATGCTGACATAATAGAATTGTTCTTTGACCTTCGATATAAATTGAACGTTTCAATGCCCTTTGTCTCCATCACTACAAGAGAAATAGCTTTGAAACCTTGGAACAGAAGTACTCTTAAATTTGGTTTATGTCAATTCACTGCATTAGATTAAATACTAAATTTCTTAAATAGTTTAAAGGTGATATTAAACATTAAAAAACCTCAGGAGAATCTGAAGATCAATACATCAGAGTTGCTCAATTCACATGTCCTTTGATACAGGAATCGTACGTCTTGTACATGGTCAGAGCATGAGGTTTTAAGATTAGCTGCAGCAGTTGAATCAAATACAAATCATCCCATTGGTAAGGCTATTATTGAAGCAGCCCAAGCTGCTGGTTGTCAATACGTGAAGGTAATTTTCTTCCATTTTTTCTGGGTAAATGTTCAACTATAAGTCTATTTAAAACTAAAAGCACTTCCAACTTATTGTTTTTGGCTTGATAAATTCATGCGGAATATTTAACTCTGGTATCTAATCAACAGGATGTTATGTTTATGTGTTGCAATTCTTTCTTTGAAGATTTAAGCGGTGTTATTCCATTTATTTTTACAGGCAACAGATGGAACATTTTATGAGGAGCCAGGATCAGGTGCAGTGGCTACCGTTGAATATAAAAGGGTTGCAGTTGGGACGACAAGCTGGCTTCAGAGGTTTGTGGTTTTTTTTAAAGGATAAGATCAAGCCGTCCATAATTTATGATAGCATATGATAATTAAGCAGCTCAAAAACCATGATGACTTCGGGATACACTATAGATTCATTTAGCGAAAAATAGGACGTTGAACCTGTGATTGAATTAAGGGAAATTATACTATACTCCAATGGACTATATAAAACCGATTCTATTGGGTCATACATCTGTTGAAATGGACGGTAGTTTTGGGCTTGGGCTCGGGCTCGGATGGCAAAGGTGTTGATATTGCAACACCATGTTCCAAGATTGGATCCTGCCACCAATACCCAAAAAAAAAAAAAGCAAAAGAAATAAAGCATTTCTGTGAGAGAGTGAGATCACGCGGGAATCCCGTTCTTTGTCCATCACCTTTTAGTCATTTCAATGGAAATAATGACCCAATGGACCGTCGCTTTTCCATAGTCTTCTACTATAGCATAATTTCCTATAGGAAAGCCCCCCAATGGACAATGTGTTGGTCCATTTCTAGAGTGTTGGTCACACCCCCATAAATCATGTTAGCTCTTGATTTCTTGCAGCATTTGTTGGGTCATTTGAGTGCTTAGGAAATCCGGACTCGGGCTTTGACTCACCTGGGGCCTGAGTCCAAGTTCTGCAGTCTGACAGGTGAATCCGAAATTGGACCAGGCACTTTTGAAATGAAAGTTTTGAAAATTATGAAAAAATGGGTGATTCAGGTGATTCTGGAGTTCTTCTGCCCAGAGCCACCCAGCTTGTGATCGATTCTAAACAATGGACAATTGAATTTGAGCTCTTAAGCTGTGGACCTGATGGTCCAATAGATGGACAGTCCATGGTCATAGCCATCCAAGAAATTAACAATGCTTTGGGAATCAATGGTGGGCAAAATGACAGCATGATCCATAGGAAATTTTTCCTTCCTTCTATTGGATCTGTCATACATTAATTCTCTAAATTTCTAGGAACACGAATGTTGATTTTGTGCCACGCTTGTGTTGGTGTGTTTTTTATGTGCTTCAGAAGTGAACCAGGACTTACTAATATGAGTCCAGGCCAGGATCATTTTGGCTTAAAATAAAGCATTTTGAGAAGAAATGAGAGCCTTCTTCAAAATCAGAAATAATCTCATGGTTTATATGTGTATTTATGTCTTCATGCAGAACATAACTGCAAAAATTTATTTTGTTTTCTTTTGTTTTCGGGGAGCAGACAGGGAGTTGATAAAGGTTCATTGCCAAATCTAGAGGAGAATAATCAATCTGTGGTCTGCGTAGGAGTGGATGGCACTTTAGCTGGTCTTGTGTATGTTGAAGATAAGATTAGAGAAGATGCCAATCAAATGGTTGAATCTCTCAGTAAGAAAGGAATAGATGTTTACATGTTGTCTGGTGATAGAAAACAGACTGCTGAATATGTTGCAACCATGGTCGGCATTCAGAAAGAAAATGTAAGTAGGCCATCACCAGCTTCAATGACATGCATTTTATCGTAATCTTTGAGAAAGTTCATTTTTGTCAATTCACTTCGAAAATTTGGTGTTGCTATTATCCCTAGTTGGTCAATTGATGATTGTTTCTCTTAACCCAAAAGTATGATTGGTTATTTTTCTTAATTGTTTTTTATATCACCATTATATATTAATAATTAAAAGCTTCATGTTACATCATATTCACTGTTGTATGCTGGTTCACAAAAGTAAATGTTATGCTCTCCATATTCTCAGTGCAATAGGCCCTTGAACTTGTAACAATCTATATAGCGTGCAATTGCAGAACCTCATTCTACCCCTCTGATTTTACTGTTCATTTAATGTTGTTATCTGATATATGGTTCTTAAAGAGCATTAAATGGCATGACAGGGAGCGAAAAAAACTATAGCACCTGGGTCTCTTGGGTCAATCTGACTTTTGGCAGCCCACTTCCCTAAGATTTTGCAATGTTCATCCTTTAAGGCTGGCTTATTGTCATAGGATCATAATCATCTTTTTAATTGGATAGTTATTTTTGAGATGGAAAAAAGTGAGGTAAAGTTCCCCACAAGAACTTATTGTAGACCAGTCCTACATACCCGTACGTGCACAAACACATAGTAAAGTGATTTTGATTGCGTTAGACCTGAAATATACTAAAAAAAGAAGCTTGTAGGCTTGAATGTATACCAGGAAGATGAGTTCTTCAATGCCATTATTTAACTCATGAGGGTTGGACATATAATCCAATGTAAAAGACATAGCAAAGACTAAGAAGTTCCTAAGAAAAAGAAGAAAGCATACGATATAATCAACATTTCTCAAAAAAAGAAGGAAGAAAGCATATGATATACAGAATTGTAGCACAGGATTTGAACAATATATTTTTGAAGTAATTTTCAGTGGAGTGCACATACAGCCCAGAATTTAATTATGTAGCATGGATGTGCTTCCAGTGACCACATAACCTTAGCTAAGGAAAGCAAAAATTTGAAACTGTAGTGTTAATAAAGCATAGTGGGCATTGTGGATGAAAATATATGGCACTTACATTGGCCTCAGGAAAAGGTTTACACGGAACCGAGGCTCTAAACAATCAAATTAGAGCCCACCTAAAAAATTTCACTAGAAGAGGTTGTTTTGATGCCCAAATATCTTCAAATTGATCATCTCCAGATCAATATGCATGGACATGAGAAAAAAATGGATTTCAAGTTTTGGAGATAGTGCATCTTGCAATGCATTTTTGTACCATCAATTTTCAAGATTTTCAAGTTTTAATAGATCTGCTCAATCTACACTATTTTTTGGTCTTTAAATATTATAATTAATAATGGAAATATATTTTAAGGCTATCACAAAGATTTCCAATATTGGAACTACATTTCTCGACACTATTTGAAGGTGCGCTTTACTTTGATTGTTTAGAGCCTCGGCTCTATACAAACTGCACCCTTTTTTTATGGCTATCTCTTTGTACTTATTGCTTTATACTCAATACAACAGTTAACAGCTTCAAAATACATAACTTTTATTCTTTATGGAAAAGGGGAAGTATACTAATAATCCAATGGGACCATGTAAACCATGTAAAATCTGTTATCCATTGGTTCATCACCTTGCAATGAAGTGGACAGAGATAGATAAAGTTTGAGGGACCAACCAGAATAAGATGTGACCATAAGTGGATCCCACTCTCTATGTATCGCTTTGATGGATGGTGATGACCCAGTGGACTATTGTTTTCTCCGTCCATTAGATGGTATACCTTTCCTTCTGAGAAAGTAATGTGCTTTATGTGATGGAAATAATTCGTGAGTCTGGCAGGTGCTTGCTGGAGTGAAACCGGATGAAAAAAAGAAATTCATTGGTGAACTTCAAAAAGAGAAAAGAGTGGTGGCAATGGTTGGTGATGGTGTCAACGACGCCGCTGCCCTTGCATCAGCAGACGTCGGAATCGCAATGGGAGGAGGGGTAGGGGTTGCTAGTGAGGTGTCTACTGTTGTACTTATGGGCAATAAATTATCACAGGTAGTAAGCAGTGTTCATTTACCTTGGAGTTTGCAAGTTAATATTAAAATGAGGGAAATGTATGGAAAATCCCAGTTTATTATCAGAATTTGGAAAATAGTCCTCATATTTATATTTTATGCTTAAGTCTCACTTTTTTACAGCATTGCATTCGAATTTTATTTTCTTCTATGTATTGGGTTAAGCTCAAATGTTGGGTGTTTGTGCTTCTCACCATCACACATCTGTAAAAACATATTAAAACATAATTCAATGGAACAAAAGGACAAAAATACCCTTACAAGTTCCAGGGGCATTGTGGTCATTTATTTATTTCAAATTAGTTTTCTCTTGTATTTTTTTCAGGTGTGTGATGGTGTGAAATATGGACGCCACAAATTTGAGCTTAAACCAATGTATAGAAAAAGTTAAAATACAATATACAATAGAAAAAAGTGGGACTTGGGCATCAAAATATGAAATGCAGGGGACTGGTTTTAAATTCCAATGGATTTTTCCATAATTTTCCCTAAAAATTAGAAATAAGCATCTGTTATGAAAATATCAGATAAGCGATATTGTAGAATTTTCTTACGTTATTTTTTTATCGATATTTCTTTTTTTTTAGTTTTTCTTTCTTTACTTTTATTTGCTTCTTAGTTTCTCTGGGAGTTTCTTTAGAAATAAGTTACGTATTAAAAGAGATTTTCTACAAACTGCACTGTCAACAAGTTCTCTTTCATGAAATTTTTCAGTGAAGAACATAAAGATGTTTGAAATAACATGCCATAAACACTAGGGAAAAGTTTATATAGAACTAAGGCTCTAAACAATCAAATTAGAGCCTACCTTAAAAATTTCAATAGAAGAGCATTTTTTGATGCTCAAATATGCTCAAATTAATCATCTTGACGTCAAGATACATGGACATGAGAAAAAATGGATTTTAAGTTTTGGAAATAGTGTATTTTGTAATGCATTTTTGGACCATCAATTTTTAAGATTTTCAAGTTTTCATAGATCTGTCGATCTAGACTATTTTTGAAGCTTTAAACATTATAAATAAAGATGAAAATATATTTTAAGGCTATCACAAAGATTTCCAATGTTGAAACCACATTTCTCAACACTATTTGAAGGTAAGCTCTAATTTGAATGTCTATACAAACCGCACCTTAAACACTAATCTTAAATGGCCAAAATATTTTTTTGTGGAACGCTGAGGTGACTGGATCTTCATAATGGTTTATGTGCCTTAATTTTTCACTATAGCTTTTATACATAAACTTTGCATTTTCCAGAACACGTCAGCTGACAGAACAGTGTCTCCCCACTTTTAAGATTATGAATTGTGAATCTTTGCTAACACTCACTTACTTCTGCCAGTTGCTTGATGCCCTCGAATTAAGCAGATTAACCATGAAGACAATCGAGCAAAATCTTTGGTGGGCGTTCACATACAATATTGTAAGTTCCTTTTCTTTTATAATTTGTTTAAAAATATCTTTACCTATCTGTCTAAAAATTTTTGTGAGTAAAACTGTGATTTTCTCAATCACATTTGAGCAGCTGTAAGCACTATGTGAAGTTTATTGGATCCTTATTGCTTACCAGTATTCTTTCAGACTTAACAGTTTGTTGCTGTTGTGCTTTCCAGTTTACATGATTATACTCATCCGTTATATAAATACTATTCCTTTTCCTGATGGAAAAATACAAGAGCATTGTATTCCCCAAGATTGACATCTTCTTAACATAGCTGGCCACAATGTGACAATCTTGAGGACTATTGTAAATGTCAAAAGAAAACAGCTCTCTAAATTGACTGGAATAGTTTGTACAATTTACATGATATAAGCTCTATGATTTGATTGGTTTCCTTCTATTTTGAATAGTTATTGTTGGGGGTGTTTCATTCTTTTACATTGAACTTTCACACTTACTTTTTGCTTTTATTGATATCCGTGTAATGTTTGTGCCACGGACTGGTTCTTGCTAATCATGCTGAGTTGATGGATGGTTTTGCAGGTTGGCATACCCATAGCGGCTGGACTATTATTACCAGTGACTGGGACAATGTTAACCCCATCCATTGCAGGAGCTCTAATGGGCTTGAGCTCATTAGGTGTCATGTCAAATTCGTTGCTTTTGAAGCTCAAGTTTGGACTAAATTATAAACCAGAATATTCAACTTCACATCACAAAACTAAGTCTCAGGATGATATCATTATTGAGCACAAAAAGATGGAGGAAGGATATCCTGCTAAGTGGAGAAACACATAAAAGTACTGATTATTTATTTTATCACTATCAGGGAAATAAAACTAATGCTATTTAGAGTTTTTTGATCTGTGAAAAGTAGAATTCATTGTTCTTTTTTGTTCGTATATTTTGTTATTTTGTAACCTCACGAAAAAGAAACGATTCTGGTTCTGTTGTAATTCTTTGTAATTTAAACTGAGACGAAAATTCGGCTCCTTTGGAAGTTCTTCATTCAATGCAACATAGAGTCTTTGATCTATGAGAATGGCTAGAGGGTGTGGAAATAGAATTTGATTTCTGCTTAGCAATAAGTGTATAATTTATACCTAATCTCTCGTTGTATCAACTCCAGGCTTCACTCGGTTTGAACAGACTTATTAATTAAATATTCCATTCTTGATTAAGGATGCATTTATGAGTAAGATGTAAATGTCTCATCCATCTCTCTCACTAATGCCAAGGGCCGTTCTTTTTCTGCATGTTAAAACTTCCCATGCCCCTAAAATGCCTGTATTTCCAAATCTCATTGATAGTAAATAGGAATACCATATAAGGAGATCGTTTACTTTTGGGTTGGGTTTGTATAACGTGCTCACCTTATTTTGTGTAAGGTACACTTCTAAATATTGTCGGAAGATGTAGTTTTGGTGTCAAAAATCTTACAACCCTAATTATTAAATTTAAATTTAAAAATAGTGCAAGTCGAATAGAGCTATAAACATGTGAAAATCTGAAAAAATAGATGGTCTAAATGACTTGTTACAAGATATATTATTTTTAGGACTTGAATTTTTTTTTCTTTAATATCAATAAATCTTGACAGCACGGTGACTAATTGGAAGAATTACCAATTTCAAAACTTTCCCATTAGATTTTTTAGGTGCACCTTGTCTTTATTGTATAAGGATGCAGCATTTTATAAACTTTTTGCTCTTTTAGTACAAAAAGGTCATAATCATTTTATCTGTCAAATTTTAAATCGAGTGGCTATAAGAGTATCATTGACTACACTTGACGTTCATAAAAAAAATTTATTGACACTTTAAGCCTTTCAATTCGACATTTAATGGTAGAAATAATTGTGGCCTCCTTGTAACAATAGTAAATGGCCTCATAGTATACTATCCAAATAAATATGGGATTGTCCAAACTCTTGCTTAGTATAATTTACTGTCCAAATTGGCAAATAAGATTCGCCCTTCTTTTGTGCATGTGCAAGTATGTGGGCGTGTGTGAGAGAGAAAGGGAGGGTCGAATGTATATAAAATTTATTTTCTTTCAAACAATAAACTACACTTAAATTTAATTGTAAGTTTATATGTACAATTAGGCATGTTAAATAAGCGAGAACCTAAACGTGAAAAACGTTCAAGATCATCTTGATCCTAACTTGAATTAAGAAGAACGATACATAAATCATTTCAATTCCCCTAAACAATCTTCTTCAAATTTCCCAAACCAAAGAACGCAGAGAGAACCATACACCTTTAAAGAAGGGTGAGATTTGTATAACGTGGCAACTTTAAACAATCAAAGTAAGAAACACCTCTAAACTTTGTCATAAGATGCAATTTTAGTGTAAAAATGTTTTAGAATGACCAGAAAATCTACTTTTTAAAATGACCAGATAATCTATTTGGGACTTTAATTTTTTTTTTTTGCTATATCTATGCATTTCATGTCTATACATCTCAATGTCATGATCAATTGGATGGTTTTCCAATCTTAAAATAGTCTTTTCTGATGGCGTCTTGATGTTCACCTTAATTTTATAATCTAAGGCATCAACCTGATATAAACTTTTTCCTTTAAAGAACATCTCCTGGGAAATTGTATTGCAGTAAATTTCTGAGAGATTTTTTTGTTATCGACAATAGTTGTTAAGTATTACTGTCTATGAGTGTGGTGGCATGCTTCAGTAAAAACTCAAAGCGCAAGCATCATCACGCATACAAAGTTCAAATAATTGGATGTCCAACACATTGCTAATTAAACAATTATTAGACAACGCATTAAGATGACGAACAATGAAACCATTACATGCATGTACTGAACCAGTAAACAAGGGTACCTCAAAAAATCCCCGTATCTTCCTCAAGGCCTTATAACAAAAATATCCAACAAATAATACTCATGCCCCAAAAAGGCTATAGAACAAGCTTTTTCTCTTTAGGGTGGCTATAGAACAAGAATTGTTTCAACAACAATAAGAAAGACCCAATACAACATTGAGCAAACACTTACACGAGCTCTGTTGCCCTCAAGAGAAACCCAACCCAATCTGTTGCCCTCAAGAAAAACCCAAGCTGCACAATTTGGTTTTCTCCAAAACTTAAAGCTGGTCCAAATCTGCACAAATCATGAAGGCCCTCTGAACCAGATTAAAAAGCTATCCTCGCCTTGGGCAGCTTCATAGAGAACCATGGCAGCTTGGATTTCAAATGCCAGTCAATCTCCTCCTCAAACCATGTAAGTCATCCCAACTTGCATCAAATTAGTGTGGGGCACACTCAATGTAGCGATGCCCGCTCTGCAATTCTTCCTCAAGAATGCATAGAAGTAGTTTATCGCCAACTTCTTAATAAACCAAGAATCTTTCCTTGCCCTTATATCCCCATGACCCATGAGATAGACCACCCCGGATTCTTTAGCCTTACGGATGAAAGACAGCTCACTCTCAAGTCCTTGGTCCATGGGGTCCACATCAGAGGCTGCGTGGTCCTCAAAGTGGGTCCCCGAAGTGCTTGCCTGAGTAGTAGTGGACCCCAGTGAAGACCTATAGTTAGACATGAGTGGGACCCCCAAAGAGTAGACGCTTCCATTGGGGCCAACAAGCACCCTTGAGTATTCCTCATCTTCGTCGGAGGAGTCGGTTTCTCTCTCCTCATCGCTCTCGAGAGAGAGCTCTTGTGCCTCTCTTCGGATGAACTTCTCAAGGCTATCTATTAGAAGTTGCTCAAAGGTCTGGTGGTTCTCTTTGCGCATATCTTTGTAGCCATACCTATTTTAAGCCACAGAGATTGGTTAACGGTGCAGCGACAAGGTTGACACTATGATGGATGATCTTAGGACTGGGAAAGTATAATATAAATCCAATGGATTGTGGAAAACCGTACTTCATTAGCAACATGGCTGTCTAATCAAATGATGGATGGTGATGGGAGGGGAGTTGGGATGCATCAGAACATGGCATCGCCAATGTTGGGTCTCATGCTCTGTCCATTATTTCTATCATTTAATTGGATGATGATAGCAACACAATGAACTATTTACCCCAAAAAAAACACAAATGAGCTATGGTTTTCCATAGTCCACAGGCCATTGTATACCTCCCTTTGGGTTTCTATTTTGTTTTATGAGTGAAGAAATTGTTACTAAGCACACCAAGTTTCATCAAGGAAAGACTCTATGTAATAGGAATATTTAACAGAGTCTCCACGTAGTAACAAAATTCCAAAGCTTTGTATCTGCATAGCATGCTATGTAATTCAGTTGTGTATGTATCTATATAACATAATACCAAAGCCTTTGTAAATGAAATAAATTAAACCATCTCTAAGTATCAGGGACATTGGAATTCATTTTAAGGATGTCAATATACATGGTTGGTAAATCCCCAACCTTTTGAAAGAGGCAAAAAAGGCTCTATTAGGAAAAAGCAAAAACAGATGTAGTTCCTTATTTAAAATCCACCCAGAAAAAACATACACACTAGATCCAACACAAAACTAAGATAACGGAAAAATATACTGTAATACAATGGACCATATAAAAGTCTTTGAGCATCAAATGTCTACCATGGAAGATGATGAAGAGAATGGGACTGACCATCAAGGTCAAATTCTTGTGGTGGGTCCCACACTCTCAAAAATCACCGCACATGCGATCGAACATTGATAACCAGTTGACCAAAGTGGACTACAAGGAAACCATATTACAATATATGATTATAGTCTACTTACCCATTAGAAATTGAGAAAAATGATACATAAAAAATTCAAAATCCCTATTCACCAACCTGGCAATGCACCGGAAGATGTGGAAACTTTTAGGGCAGACCCGCCGGAAAAGGAAGCGCTCATTCTGAGGCACCACTGGTATTGGCACATACTTAATGCACACAAATATTACCATGGAGTGGATAGCTGGAAGACTGGTTAGAAAATGGCCAAAAATTGCAGGGACACCTCTGACCAGCTCATTATATAATAGTCCAATTCCAGGTGCTCTAATGGTCCCAAGATTGCACCCAAGTTGTAGCATCAAGTCCATTGAGAGCTTTTGCCTCACTTCGGTCTCATACTTGAGCTTGCTCCCATAGTTCCAGATATACATGATCATGAAAAACACAGCTACATACACCAGTATGACCCAGCTCCCGTCTCCCACACTCCACAAGACTGAAGAAAAAAATGTCAATTCGATACCCAAGAAGAAAACCAGGAAGGTGAGCACTATGATGATGTTGATCTGCCATATGAGAAGCATGACTATGGTTACTAACACAGTCGTTACCATCATCACCCCGAGCTCAGCGATGCCTGCCAATCAAATGTATGATTAACCAATCAATCAGTAGACTGTCTCTCTCTCTGTGTTCATGTGTGTACGTGTCTTTCAAGAGATCCTATTTTGTTATAAGAAACAAAAACAAATGCCTAAAACGGTCCATCCTGTCCTAAAACAGTCCATCCTGTGTGCATCAAAAATGGAGGCAATGCAATGCTCATCACTACTCAAAATATTGAATTACCCTTGTAATTTAAAAAGCACTAAAACTATATTATCAACACAAAATATTAAGCCAAACGAACTATTTTCAGGTACAAATTGCCCAACCAACATGCCATTTCAGTATAATTGTGCTACGGTGCTTGTACATTTGTACACGACATAGCTGCTTTGATAGGAATGCCTCATAAAAGCAGCAAACCTTGCAGATATTTAGCAATAAAAGCCCCAACACACTTCATGGATTAAATATAAATCAAAGACTGGTATCTTGGATACGTGTCCAAAATACCAAGCTTTCTTCTCAGAAGGAAGAAACAAGTGTGAGCAGAATTTGATCAGGCTTACCATATGCATTTCCAATCTCATTTATGCTCGTGAAGGTGGTAACTATAACGAGACATAAAACAAGGAGGAACCAGTTGATGACAGGGATATATATCTGTCCCATGAACTTCCGAGAAGTATGAATGATCTTAAGCCTGGGGAAACAGCCGAGAGTTGTCGATTGCTTTATACATGAGAAAGTGGCAGTGGTCATTGCTCGGCAAGCTATTAATGCAGCAACATTGGCAATGAAGAAAACTGGCCAGAAACAACCATCTGGATATAACAAAAGACTGTATTATGATCTGATACCTGTGCACAAAATTGGTAGTTTCTTTTTTCTGTTCTTTCATTGTTGATAAATAACAAATAGGCTGGTTTCTTGATTGAGAATACACTCGAGGTTTTAAATCTTGTATTTCAGAACAGTTTGGGCTGCAGGCCAAAAACAGATATTCTAAGTTGGGTTTCAGAGAAATTTCATTATCAGGAATAATAATAATAATAATAATGCTTGCCTTTTGGTAAAGGTGACTGACCAGAACAGAAAAATCACCATTCCAATGGTCTACAGTAAGAACATTAGCCTATCATGTAGTCATCACTGTCCAACGAAACATCGGATGATGACGATGACATAGCAAGACCATCATTTATGCAGGCCATGAGACACACACACACCTCTCTCTCTCTCTCCTCATACCCATTATTCAGATTCTCTCTTTATGTGGGCCATGAGACCCCTCTCTCTCTCTCTCTCTCTCTCTCTCTCTCTCATTATTCGGATAGTGATAGCCCAATGAACGATAATGTAGTCCATAGGATTAAAATATTTTTTTTTCCCAAATAAAGGCAGAAGAGTAGTTAGATGTAGGTAAATATCGGAATCAGGATTAAAAGATTAAAATAAGGCGTCATAAATATCATCAAATTTTATCATGAATAACAGCATGTTTCAGACGAATTTCTAGTCCAACTGAGCCAGTACAGGCTACATCTTTCAAATTTGCATAAATTTATTTGATAATAAGTTTCTTAGAAAGTATGAAAAAAAATGCTTGCCTCATAAAAAGAATGAAAATGAATAACTAGCTTGCCTGGAACAGAAGCAAAGAAAACTTGCTCAGCTTTGGTCTGATTTTCCATAAGAAAAGCAGCTTGGCCAAGGTAACCCAACAGAAGGCATGGGAGAACTAGAAACACAAAGGTAATCTGCAACCACAATACCAAATTAGAAACTCTAACAAGCCTATTAAAGAAATAGGGTTTCAGACTGGACAAAGATCATAAAAATCCAACAAATACAGAAGAGATTTGGTAGCAGTATGTTAATGACAGGTTAGTAGTATGTTAATGATAGTAAAATACAATTATAATCCAATAAACTGAAAAACCATTATGCATTGGATCAACTGAAATGTACATTGATGAAGCGAGAGAGTGGGACTCACCATTATGGTGTTCTCCCACCCAACCCCCCCCCCCCCCCCTTCCCCCAACAACAAAAAAAAAAAAAAGGGAACCCATCATTTCAATGGAAACCGACGGGACGCAATGGACGATGGCTTTTACATAACCCCAATACACTTACCTTACATGGCATTCCAAATCATGCATCCCACAATTCATGAGAATGCGAAACTCGACTAGCAATCAGTCAAAACAGTTGATAAAATACCAAATGATAGATATTGATATTACCTGAACAGATCTCACAGAGAAGTAACAGAGATCTGCAAACATTGCTTCAGAACCTGATATAAAATCAATAGTATTATGATAAAGCCCCCAAAAAGAATCATACATATATACACAACAAAACTCTTATATCCAGTAATAAAATTGAAACAATACAATAAAGCTGGTTTGCGAAAGCTGCCTGTTAAAATCACTAACGCTATAGGTGCAGCATTGCATTGTACTCGATAGAAATAAAAAGGGTGGAGACTTCTTTCCAAACCAATTGTAAAAGGGAAAGATAGAAACCGCAGCAACTTGGGCCCGTGGTGGTCCAAGAATGAAACGCCTAAAAAGCCAAAATATTAAAAAAAAATTTGGAAAACGTCCTAAGAAGTCGGTAAGCAGAGGAAAGGACAAAAAATGAGAAACAACACAAAGTATATAAAAGATGAGAATTTTTTTTTGAAAAACAGAAAAATATTAAAAAACATAAAATATCTATGAAAATTAATTATAGATCATTCATAATTGATTTAGTTACAAAGTGTTGAAGTGGCAGTCAAAGATTGAACCAATTAAAAACTAATTATAATTAATCATACATATATTATGTATACCCCTTGGTGGGAGTTCAAGATTTGGCAGCCTGCCAAGTCCAAGTGCCTAGGGCGAGTCCAAGTCCGAGTCCGAATCGATTCGTCATTTGCCCAAGTTTTTTACACCAGTATATAGTGTTGGGGCATGGCAAACAAAACACCTTTGATCACCATAGGGGAACACAAAGGCAATTTATCATCTAATAATGTCCTTCCAAGCACAGCCTAAGATTTCACAACTATTGGAGAAAAACTGTGCACGTGTGTCCTGTATATGAAAAAAAAAATGTCCATTTTCATGTATAAACTAAAAATCCCCGAGTTTTAACACAATGAAATAGAAATCCCACCACTTTCAAATTTATATATGCATTTATCTAAGGGGAACCAAGGAAGGGTTCCACCAGAAACTTTAGTACTAAAAATCCAGGAAATGTTTTTGCGAACTTCTAGAAAAATTCAAATATATTGTAGCTATGCTGTTTGGAATTCCATTATTTTTATGATTTTTCAATGAAGGCAATCTTGCTTATTATATTCTATATGTTGATCATTAGAAAACTCAAGGTTTTTCCTTTTAGGTAGATCTCCATCAAAAACAAGGGAAGAACACTTTTTTAAGTTGGTATAATAATCGCCCATCATTTCCTAGGATAGCCACAACTTCAATGTACTGTGGTTTTCCAAAATCCATTGAATTCTAGCACACTTGCAACTTTGACTAAAGTTAGAGCCCAGTGATAGAACTATCACCTGTAGCACACAAAAAACAGCCTCCAAGTGACATCCAGGCCCTAGTCGAATTCCTCTTGAAGAAATAGTAGATATGAAGAGGATTGAAGGCCCTCAAAACACTTCTGTCATGCTTCACAAGGTTGTAGACACCGGTTGTTCCAAGGCAACAAAACCATACAAATAAAGCAGGGCCAATTGCGAGCCCCACTTTGCTCGTTCCAAACCTCTGTAAGCTGAACAAAATTACAAGAAATGCAACCGAAATCATCACCACGTGATCTGCAGAAATATAAGGAAAGAGATATAATAAATACAATGGATGAGAAAAGAAACGTATAAATCATCATTAAGATATATAGACACTAAAAGAGCATTCAGTCAAGGTGTAAATTATATGCATCCCCACAGATCAGGATGGTGATAACCTCTAATAAATACATTGGATAAAACAAAGAAATTCATAAATCCTCATTAAAATCTACAAACACTAACAAGCGTTCAGTCACAATGTATTGCATCTAATTATATGTGTCCCCACAGATCAGGATGGCGACAGACAGTCAAAAAGGCAGATTCGGCCGCCTAGATACCTGGGCAGCCTTATAGTGTCTTTTCTTTTTCTTTTCTTTTTTTTTTTTTTGTTGGTGGGGGAGGGGGGGGAAGAGAAAGAGTCATGCATGCAATGGAGGGAAAGAGAGTGTCCCATAAATGTGGAGAAAGGGAGTGCAATAAATGCAATAGGGAGAAGTGCGTGAGGGAGAGACTGAGAGGACACGTACTATATATATAGAGAGAGAGAGAGCAAGAGAGAAGCCCTATAGACATGAAGAGAGAGAGAGAGTCATAAATGCAATGGAGGAAATGAGAATGAGTCATAAATGGGGAGAGAGGGAGTGCAAGAAATGCAATAGAGAGAAGTGTGTGGAGGAAGAGGGAGAGAACACTTATTAACAGAGAAAGAGAAGCGTGTGCATGTATTTATTTATTTTGGGGGGGGGCTGGGAGGGGGTGCCATAAATGTGATGGAGAGAGTGAGTGAGTGCAATGAAGAGAGAGAGCACACAATAAATGCTATGGCCTCTGTCTTTCTCTCATTGTTTTTCTTTTTTATTTTTTTTCTTTTTTTTTCCCTTTTTCTTGCTTTCTTAAGCCAAGGAGCCCACCTAGGTGCCCAGATGCATGCCCGTCTAGGGGCCCCTGGCTTTGGAAAGCTGCCTGGACCGCCTAGGCAGCGCACCAAGGCTGCCAGTTGGGCTGAATTTCTCATCACTGGTGACAACCAAAATCTCGAATCTGAGTTTTCCAAGGAACTAGTTTCATACAATTTAAGCTTTGATCATAAGTAACAGATCAAAAAGATTTCTGATTCATATCAATCACAAATGCTAAAAATAATCATGCAAGAGGCCATCAATAAACTTTTAGTATTGATTACAAGTTCTAATAACAATATTCCCATAAGGCTCATTTGCATTTAAGTCCGACTGAGCAGAACGCTTGGCATAAAAGAAAACATGAAAGCACCAAATATCTGGACAAGTTTTCACATACAAAGAATAGTTAGCTACTTTCTAGATATTTTTAGCAGGGAATAACAAATGATAGCCTTCAAGAAATTAACTAAAACTGCAAAAGTATTATGTATAATATATATATATATATATATATATATATATATATATATATATATATATATATATATATATATATATATATATATGTATATGTATATATATATATATATATATAAAAGAAATCACTCATGGTATATGTACAAGACCGACTGACAGTCAACACACGATAACATTTTGTCCCATTCAAAGCTGCTAATATCCTTGCTTATCAAAAAAAAAAAAAGGCTGCTAATATCCTTGTTCAATAATGTTAACAAAAGCACTACAGAGACATGTGCAGGAATAAAGGTCAAGAAGAGAATACAAATCAAGAAAAGATTTACGATTTGGAAACAACTGAGAATAAAGGGAAAATACAGTTAGAAAGTGGTGAAAAAAATTAGAGGTAGAAAACATGGAAATATGTTGCCCAAAAAAGGATTAGCCAAATCAGAAGCACAAGAGAATTGAATGAAAAATTTGGCTGCTGTATGTGTTTGTGTTCGTACTGAGATCTACAGAAAAGACAGCTTTTTGCATATAGAGTTTAAACAGGTCCTTTCTTCTTTTCTTTTTTTTTTTTCATACACAAAGCAGCAGTCTTTTGTAGGTCTGTGTGAATGTGAAAAGTGTCTTTTAAGAAAGATTTTGATGAACTTGACTCCAAAAACGAAAGAACCAGAGGAAACACAAAGATTTGCATCCAAAATCACAAGAAAGTTATACCTATTGATGGGTTCAGTAAGAATTAGGCACTTGGGAGCAGTCTGTTTCATTCACATCCAACCGCTCACTCGCGAGAGGAAAACCGTTGATAGGTTTTCCAACACACTACATAAGAGTTGAAAAAAAAAATATCGAATTAGATAGAACCCAATGGTGTAGGGACAATATCTCAACTGAATTCCCTCTGCTCCTCTTTCATGCCTCAAAAAGGGATTAGGTTATTGGTATTCTCTTGGCTAAGACCCAGTTTCTCGCTGAGAAACCATAGGGATGGTACAGGCAAGCACTGACCACCCAACCGCCCTTGTCTACTCTCGGAATTCTTTCATGCTATGGGTTCTCCCTCTATGCTCTCTAAGATGGTAACAGACTCTTGGTGAAGGCTCTCTCAAAAACTGATCTCCTTCTTCCTTTCTTCCCTAAGGCGAAGGGGTATTTATAGACCTAGGAAAGCTGAATTAGCGTTCCCCCACCTTAGAAACTTGGGGAGCAAGTTTGGAGGGCCCAATTTCACCCAAGGTATCTCGTGGGCGAGTGTCGCCAGACCATTATTCAAACCACTGGTGGTATGGAATGGGGTGATTTGATCTCCAAATCTGATTTATTACATGTGGCTTTACGCCAATCATCTTAAAGAATCGTGGGAAATCGAGTTGCACATCTTGTGACTTGAATCTTAAGGAAGAACTCTCCCCATTCGAACAACCCAATTGCGCATGATGCCGAAGACCCATTTTGACCTACCCTTGATTTGACCTTCAATTGGTTTCTTGATATTAATATGATTCATCCTGATATTTGTATCGGTTTGTGGAGCATTGAAAGATGATTCATCATACCAAATTTCAGCTCTTAACACCCTAGGATTAAAAAGAAATTAGGACTGGCAATCTGGTGCTCGCACAGTCTGTTGCAGGCCAAGGGTTTGTCAAACCACCCCCAGTCTAGACCAAAATGATCTCAACAAAAACTGGGTTAAATGGGGTCCAAATTTGGAGGGAAGGCTCAAACTCCTCTTTAAAAGCCACCAAGTTTCATCCTGATTGCGAATCGTTTGATATGACCTCCTTTTATATGTGGCCAAAGGGCTCTGTGCCATAGTTGGGGGATATATTCACTCTCAAGGCTGTCTCATGTTTGAGGATGAATACATGTTCACGTATTGATTTCCGGGCTTCATGTGACATTTGGGCTGACATATCTCTGGCCTTTGGCTTAATGCCATGTTGTGTTGGGTTGTGTTAATTTATGATGATAACAAATATAGCGAAACAGTATGTGCACACATAAGCCACTGACCTGCATTCTCGAGATCACCTGAACAGCAGCCAAAACATGTATGCCATGCATTTTGCAGCGGCATCAAGCAAGTCATTATAACTCAAAATGAGAACCTATGTTGATAAGGAGAACTACATGATCATGTGCAATAAGGCCTCCAATTCTTTGCTTGGTTCCTGGGTTTTAGAAGAGGTGAAAAGAAGGATCCAGGAATGCCCATCTATGATACCTCACTTATTAATGGTTAAACAATCACCAAAGGTTGCCATGTATATTCTAGAGGGCTTAGGCAAAGGGATCCATATTGTCCTCTCTCTTCACCATCCTTTTTAAAAATTTCAGCAGATAATTGGACTGTTGAACGGTCCTTGGATTGATAATAGGCTCTAGAGCCACTCCAGGGAATGCGCAAATCACTAATCTCCATTTGCAGATGATATGGTTCATGTTTCTAGTAGTGCCATGCCACTCAGGCTAAAACCTATAAGACTAATTATCTGATGATTTCTATAAATATCAAGCTAGCTGGTACATCTTCAATCTTGATTTTGGGATTGGATTCCCCAGCATGTTATCAGAATGTACTTGCTAAAGGTCTTCCTCTTTATGCAGGTAATTCAAAGAAGAAAAACATTGGATCAACTGGTCGAAAACAAAAGGAAATAGCACCATGTAAGAGTCAACAGTTATCCTTAGCTACCCGATCGGCTTTCACTTAGTCCAAACTGGGAACTATGACAATATAATTTATTTCTGCTTTTTCCGATTCCATCAGGAGAAATAGAGAATCTTGAGAGGATGAGGTAAGTTTCTGTGTGTTAAGTAGGAGGAATATCAATTCCACCTTATGAAGTGTGAATGTAGTTCTAGACCAAAGGAAGAAGCAAATAAGGGTTTAGAAGAATAGGAGCAATAAATAAAGCTCTATTAGGGAATTGACATTGGCGAAGTGTTATAGATCCCAACAGATCTAACAGTCATGGGACTAAATTAGTTTTTTTGAAAGACAAGGGGGTTAGCGATGGGCTGAGCTGACCTAGATTTATGTCTTTGGGATGGTGAGGAACAGGTTTAATTCCAACTCCTACCATCTTTGGGTTGGGTCTTTTATACATATGGTTGAGAATTATAGTTTGGTCTCCAACAGGTTTGCCAGCCTAAGAGTTGCTTCCCACTGTCTAGGTTCTAAAGTGCAGATTGTCAGTGCCCCTATAAATTCCCACAAACAAAGTCAAGTTCAACATCAAGGGCTTCTTTGGATGGCATAGAAATCACGTATAGTGCGACTTTATTGTGCCAAGCCCACATAAATGAGTGCTTGGTGCAAGGATAGCATCCACAGCTCAGCCGGATTATGCAGTAGCATAAGTGGAAAACTATTGAAAGGTGTTTTACAATTAGGCCATGTAGAGCACTTCAGTGCAGTGACTAACACCACACGCCAACACGCCCTGAGCCTTTCAAAAATTAATATCCACTTGTTCAACACAAATCTTTTCAAAAACTCAAAAATCATAACTTTCAACATATCCTTACATGGTCATAAGAATTCATTCAGTTCTAATATTGTTAAAGTTAGTGGATGCTCATCTTGATTTCCCTAATACAATGTCCAGGCTTAGCTTCATAGATAACAAGAAAGGGAAGGACAAGTGTCACAGGAGAATCAAAAAAGCAAGAAATAGGTATTTTAAGTTTTTAACCCAATTATCTAACAGAATCACCTTGTTGAACTCCTGTTATTCCAACTTTCAGGCCACCCACAGCTGACATGACTGCAATATACAAAAACGAACGAAGAATGAGAGAAGCCACTAAATGAAACAGTATACTCAGACAAATTCTAACAAAGAAATGAACCATAGAGGGTAAATATAAAACCTGACATAGCAGGGGTGACGATTCCATCTGCAATCACCATAGAAGTACCAAGAAGCACTAACATAAGAAGCCACTTTTTCAGTGTCAAAGAAGTCTCCAAATTCTCCTTAATTTTTAATGATCTCTCGAGCTCTGGGGAAGGCACCTTAAGCCTGAAACTCGATATATGAGTATCAGAATGAAGTTGGTTTGGCAGAAGGCTGACCTTTGCATGCCGGCAGATCAAAGAATATAGCGCAAATGTGCCACCTGCGATATTCATGACACAAGTACCCTTCAAATATGATTGAATAAGTAAAACACAAGAACCAGCATTAGACCCATACCTTCACCATCATCATTTGCCAAAAGCACGACAAGCACGTATTTGATTAGAGATATTAGAATCAAGGTATACAAAACCAATGACAAGGCTCCAAGGACATCTTCCTCCCCATGAATAGGGCACTTGTTAAACATCACACTGAAAGTATACAATGGGCTTGTCCCAACATCACCATAAACGACCCCTAGGGTCTGAAAAGCAAGTAGCAGCGCCCTACCAATAGTGAAATCCTGCACGTATATTCAATAACTAAGGTCAAATATGATTTAAAAAATCCAATAGTCTTCTCTACTCCATTTACTTGATACTGCTGATTTCGATCCAAACTAAATAGTTCAAAGAAACCATATGGACAAAATTCAGACAAAAATTGAGAAAAATGAAACTAGAGAAAAACCCATAGCATGCAAAGAAGTCATGGAGAGTGAAAGAATTCCTAGTTGATCCACAAGCCCATAATAGATGAAGAATATAATGACAATCAACAATGCATGCGCCAATGGTAATTATTCACACATATCCACTACATCAAATAAAAGACACACAAAACCCAAGATAATAGCAAAAGTCTCTAAAAGGTTTAAAAAGAACCAACTCAGCTCAACTAACAAAGGTAGCAAGTGATACAAACAACATGTACTAAACAAATCACTCAAGAAAACACGCCAATTCTTTTAAAAACCCATCCCACAAAAGCCAAACTCTTCAACTGAGCTATATAGCCAACTTAGCATTCTTGTAATCAAGTATATGGAATGCAAGTTTAATAATAATAGGAACAGAGAGGAGAAAGTAGTTAATATTGATAGCTGAGAAATACTAAAAGGAGGGCATTTTCGATATCTTGAATCTATAACCAAGAAAATAGAGAGATTAAGGAAGATGTCGCACATAGAATTATAGTTGGGTGTGTGAGGTGGAGATGTGCAACCGAAGTTTTATGTGATCGCCGCGTAACAATGAAGTTGAAGGGTAAGCTCTGTAGAACAGTTGTGAGACCAGTTTTGCTTTATGGGGCAGAATGTTGGGTGTTCAAGAAACAACATCCCATAGGATGAGTGTAGCTAAGATGAGGATGTTAAGATGGATGAGTGGCAAAACAAGAAGGGAAACAATTTGAAATGAATACATTTGAGAAAACTTAGGTGTGGCTCCAATAGGTGATAAAATGAGAAAAAGTAAACTTAGATGGGTTGGCCGTATGCAACACATACCCAATACAACACCTATTAGGAGGTGCGAGTTGGTTCAAGTGGAAGGCTCAAAAAAGGTAAGGGGTAGGCCCAAAAGGACATGGTTGAAAGTAGTGAGAAAATATATGGTGACTTATGGTCTCACTGCAGGTATAGCCCTTGATAGAACAGAATGGCAGACCAAGATTCGTGTAGCCGACGCCAAATTGTTGGGAAAAGGCTTTAACGATGATGAGCACTCTTGTAATCAACATCTACCAAATGGGGGGAAAAAGAGGGACCATATAAATATATTTTAGTTAATCTTAAATTACACCCCTATTATACTCCATATGTTTGAGAACTACTTAGTCATATTATGAAACATCTGATACGCTAAGCAAAGGATGAAGGAATTAGGAAGTTTCTAAGAGAAACCTGCTAGTAGAAAGGGATTTTTTGGAAGATAATGGAAAATTATATAGAGCCAAGAAGTGTGAAACATTGCCATAGAGCCAAGAAGTGTGAAACATTCACAGCTAAACAAGGAAGACTAGAGGATCTAACACAACTTTTATAACTTCTATTTTGACAATTAACTTAAGTACCTAACTTTCATCAAATGAATGATCATACAACAAGGAAGAATTCCAACGTTCAATGGGAACTTCAGTGTCAGAATTAAAAAGAGTTGCCTGACACCATAATTTGGAAGGTGATTTTAAGGTGTGCCTTACCCATTTATTAAAAGGAAGGGTGATTTTATTAATTTGGCTTGATAGCAAATTTTAATGAGTGAGTTGCACCTTACCCATTAAAAAGAGGAATATGGAAAAAAAGAGTGAAAAAATTGTTTGCACTTTGCCCCAAACAAAAAAAGTGTAGAAAGGTTTTTGCTTTTAGTAAGCTCCAGACCATGGAAAACAATGGTCCATTGGCTTCATCACCATCCATTTGGACAGTGAAAAAGAAAGGAAAAGGACCAAACAATGAAACCCAATTATCTGTAGCTGAAACCCCAAATTGAGACCAAAATGGGCTGCTCCCTTCTTCCCAAAAACCACTCAGCCATTAAAACATATCTTCTGATATATACTCCTCTCAGCAAACTCTCTCAATATAGCTGATTTCTAAGGAGAAAAACTTAAGCCTATCTTCCCCAAAACCCTACCACTGTGTCCCCAAAAGATACAGATATACTACCATAAGAAAACCCTCTCACCTAAAACCTGGAGGGTTATTTTCTCTCTAACTTATGTTGTTCAAATCTCCTACTTCCTCTCCACCTACTAAAAAATACTTCTTAGGCCTCTCTTCTAATGAGTAAAATGAGGAAAAGGCTTATGGAATGAGAAAAGCCAAATTTCCCATTCACATCACACCTAGGACTGTATAGAGCCTCTTCAATAGTTGGCTCTCCACCTCTTCCGGCTCCTTGGATACAACTATGACTTTCGTTTGAATTAGCCATAATTTTGACTCCATGGCCTAAATGTAATCGAAGAATTTTGCAAGGCTCCTTTTCCAACTTGCAAGCCATGACTGATCATGTCAAAACTATGGCCATCTTTTGGGTCTTAACTCTCAAACATTGTACAAAAAGTCGGCCGCCTGCCTTTCAAAACACCTAGGTGTGCCCTAGGCGGGCGTCCTAGGCGTGCTTGCTCCTAAGCACCCGCCTAGGCAGTCACCAAAAGACGGGCGCCGAGGGGGCGCCTCAATGGTCCTCAACCAAGGGCAAAAAAGTTCGTAAAAGGGTTTTGCGGGGGCAATCTAGCCCCCCAAACGCCTATGCGCCCAATGCCACCCCAAAAAAAAAAACATACACCCTTAAAAAAATAAAAGAATAGTTAAGGCTTATAAAAATGGCTAACTGCTCAAGGCACTTTTTCTTGCTCACAAGCCCATGTGTTCTCTCTCTAAGTATAAGAAGAAGAGGAAAAAAGAAGACGCCCTCTAATTGTTCAATACAAAGCCTCTCTCTCACACATGCACACACATACGCAAGTATAGACACGGACCCATATGCTCTTGCTCTACAATAAGAAGAAGAAGAAGAAAAAGAAGAAGATGACCTCCAAGTGCTCAACGTGAGGCTTCCCTCTCTCTCACGGACTCATATTCTATCTGCCTCTACATATAAAAAGAAGGAAAGAAGAACATGTCCTCCAAGTGCTTGATGTGAGACCTCTCTCTCACACACATGCCAATATACACTCTCTTTATCTTTATATATATATATATATATATATATATATATATATATATATATATATATATATATATATATATATATATATATATATATATTTATATATATAAGAAAACTCTTAAAAACACCTAGAGGCAAAATTGAATAGTGTTGCAGTTTTGCCTTAAAAGCGCAACAGATCTACAGGAGCCGTGGCAGAATCTCACTTTTTTTGCGTGAAATAATACCATCACGAACATGTTATGTCCGTTGCAGTACCGCTACGGACATAGCATGTCCATGGCAGTCTTTTAATCCACGCTATCTGAAAAATCGGACGGCGCCGAACCTATGAGCAAAAATATTGTTCATTTTCGCCCATAGGCGTTGTGTATAGAGAGAGAGAGGGAGAGAGACGCTCAACACTCCCCCCAAGGTTTATCTGAGCGCCCGCCTGCATTTTTCTGAACATTACTCTCAAACTATATCTGTCATTCTCATAAGTTGATCTAGTGACCCAATGAAAACACAACATGTAGTCCAGTGCAAATCCAATTCAAAAATCCTCCTTGCAGCTAACACAAAAATAGGGGTGACCAGATTGACTTGCTGCAACTCTAAGGGGAACCATGGTTCGGTAGGTGTTGGTGGGATTTGCAGATATCACAGGGGAGAGATACTTGTAACATAATAAGGACCAGTGGGCATAGTGGATGTCAAAATAGCACAAGCAGAAGTTTTACTCGTGAGTTTAAAGCGTTTGATAGAAGTTGGGCTTTAGATGTGCTCATCGAAGGAGATTCTAAAGATGTCATCGCTTGGGTCAAAGAGGTTGTGTCCTGTCCATGGAGGTTAGAAAACCTAGTTGAACAAATTATTAACCTTTGTCTCAATCTATGAGGGTCTTTCGGAGACACCTGGAGAGAAGCAATGCTCAGGTTGATACTCTAGCTAAAGAAGGGGAACCCCAAACTAACCTACTTGTCAATTGCCCATCAACCCTGCTATTTATCAGCCCTCTTGCTGCACACAACAAACTTTTGTATAGACCAAACATATAGTTGTATCACACCCAGTTTCAAATTCTATATCAAATATTTATAGAACGAATCAACGAACTGTAAATTTTGTAATATCATTGGCAAGTGAAAAAGTTATCAATTTGGGGGAAAAAAAGATCTCTGAGATACCGTATAAGTGCTTCTCAAAACTTAATGCTGATTCCAGTTCCATTGAGAATTTTGCACCATTTGGGGCAGTGAGCATCATTAGAGACAATGAATGCATGATCTTAAAGGCTTATACTAAACTACTTCGATACTGTGACTCCATTAACCCAAACTAGATGACTCTTTTAATTAGTGGTGGAGTTTTTCTTCAAGCACTTCCCATGGCGTTTGAAGTTAACAAGCAACTCACTGAACATGATCACATACATAATTTTGAACGAAGTGATGCCTTAAAGGTTAGTATATGTCCAAGAAGAATGATGAATGTGATATTTCAGTCTCCATCACCTACATTTCATGAGATGCCAATGAGATATCAATGTTTTCACCGAGGGGTTACCACAAGATAAGTTTATCCTTGGGAACTCTCTCAAGCTCTATTAACACCTAATCCAAGACTAATTGGACGGTTACTCCTAACTGTATCATGTTCTTGCTTAACGCCTATATTCTCTTCAATATAAATTAAATCCAAAATTATCAACGTGTCTTCACATGCAAATGCGCATGCTACACACACATACATAAACAAATGAACATTTCCACTGGATCCTTGACACATCTTACACTGCAACTCTATAAAATCAAATTCTATTCCATACACATAAGCATCTAACTAACAAAAACCCATTGATAATCAAAAGCACGCACTCTTCCACCACCACTAATCCATGACAGATATCACTCTCCACTGGACGATATTGACAATAAATATCATTATACAAAATCAACAGATCAAGTCCAAACAACTCAAAAATTAAAATAAAAAAAATTAATCACATATCATTAAGATGAAAAAGAAAAATACCCCTAAACAAGACTTTATGGAAATTAAAAATGGGTACCTCGTAATCGGTTCTAGGAGCTCCAGGAACCTCAAATGCTTCAACATCGAAGGAATCAATCCTTGGACCAGTCCTGATGAGCCTCTGCTCCACATTTTCCTCCTCTGAATCCCCACTCATCCAATTACTAGAGCCTTCATGCTCCGCGTCATCGTCATCATCTTCTTCTTCTTCCTCATCACCATAAACCCATCTCGATTCAGATGAATCCATTGATACCAGCCCACCATTAGCGCTCTCTTCTGCCATCAAATTTGGAGAGAGAGAGAGAGAGACCAGCAAAACTCCTGGGAACAGAGACAAAAAACTGTTCCCAATGCTCAAAGGAAAGCAGAAAAGCCCGCCAAAAAAATGGAAAAATAAAATCTAAACAATCCAAAAACACGGAAACTAATTTCTTAAAATCAAAAAAATAAAAAAAATAAAAAAAAAAAAAAAAAAAGAAAAGAAGAAGAAGAAGTAGGACCCAAATATCTCAACTGAAACAGAAAAAGAAATGCAGAGGTCCTTAATCAATCCCTTCACGAGATTTCACCATGATCACACCGTGAAAGACCAGATCAAGAAAACCCAACTCCAAATTGTGCAAATACATGAAAATTAGAATGAGAAAACGTGCTAAAAAGGCTATTCGCAATGGCTTTACAAGAAGATCCAATGAGAAATGGCGTAATTACAAGACAAAAATGAGGAGAAAAGGGTGTTAAAAAGGCAGATAAGATCCTGCAATTTCCTGTGATCTTTCATGGGGCTTGAAGAGTAAGCTCGAAAGTGGGGATTGGGCAAAAACCAGGGGCGCGGGGTGGTTTATCCATGAAAGGTCCAACGAAACTGGGCCTCGTCATTCCTGCTTTTTCTGGAATTGGTTGGGAAAACTGGTTTTGAAAAAGGGCGGAAGATATTTATTGGAAAAGGAAAAAAGGTCTCTCGGATTCTTGAAGGCTTTACATAGACACCATTCACTATGTTTTCCTTTTTCTTTTTCTCATTTTTGGAATTTCCTTTTTTTTATTATAACTTTTGCCTTTTTTTTTTCTCTTACTTTTCATGTATTTTTCCTTCTTTTTTTTTCGACCTTTTTTCTACTTCGTGCTTCTTCTTCTTTTTTTTTTTCTTTCTTTTTTTTTCTTTTTTTTTCTCTTTTTTTTTTTTTTTTGTGAGGTGAGTTAATGGGGGAGAGGGGCCCAATCTATGGTAGGAATTGAGCTGGATGTTAAAAAACAGAAAATTTGAGATTCTACTCCTGCCAGAGTAGAATATCTTTAGCAGGAATCAAATTTCTTTTATTTTGAATATAATCATCTAATAATTTTAAGCCCTTCCGGTATATGCTGCCATGATAGCACATATACATGCTTTAAATCTTAATGCATGAGTATTATTGGGAATTGCCCTTTTAAATTTGGAGCTCAACTTCAAGAAGACAAAAAAAACAAAAAACAAAAGAATTAAATGCACTCTCGAATCACAAAAAAACCATGTTCAAAAATTAAATATAGATCGTTATATATTTTCCAACCAAGGACGCAAGTAAAGAGTAATTTGTACATTAGGGGCTGTTTTGGTACCTAAAAATCTATTGCATGAAAATAGATTTGGATACGCTTTAATAATAAGAATATGGAAATAGATTACTCAAAAATCATGAAACCATTAAGCGTGCTAGGGTTAAAAAATATATTACACCCTGATATGTAATCCATTGTGAACGCTTCCTCTGATAAAAAAAAAAAAAGGTCTATCTATTATACAAAAAAAGCCTATCTATTACGGGTCTGATGGGTAATCCATTGTGCATGCTTCCTTTGATAAAAGGAAATCATATCTCCCGTTGTAAACTCTTTTTCTATCTCGTATTTCCTTCTCTCTCTAAAATCCGATGTCCAAATGCCACTACTCAACGTTGCCGCAAAATTAGTTTTTCGGCGATTTTTTCAAGCAAATTTAAGGTAAGACATTGATCCCAATTTTTTATTTTTTTCAAAAATTGGTAACATTATTTGGAGGAATTTATCTTAGTCTTTGATGATCTACTCTTATGTTCTTTCTTTCTTTTTTTTCTTTTTTTTATTAATTGTTTTTGGAATTAGTGGTGAATATTGGATTCTCTTTGTAAGTGAATTGGGAATATTGAATTATGTTTAAATTTTTATTGAAGAATATTTATTTTTTATGGGAATTCGGTGATGATTTTTTTATTTATGTGAATTCATTTATTGAATTTAAGGGTTTTGGGGGGTTTTATGAGTATGGGTGATTTTTTTATTTTTTATCTTGTTTACAGTGAAATACTTATTTATTTATTATTTGTTTTATGTTTTAAGCAAATTGGGCTCATATGAATTCTTTAAAATAAATAAAATTTTACTTTATTTGTTTTTATTCGATTGAACCAAAACCGAAATATTCACTTACCTTATTTATTGAGTGGAGTAGAGAGAGAAAGATAGAAGAAAGAGGAAAGGGGAAAAAAGTAACAAGCTTAGGGCGGTCCAGCGTAATGGGACGAAACCTCAGTGACATCTGCAACCTTGGCTGATCTTCTCAGCCATCTCTATCCTTTCTCTCTCTAAAATACTCTATCTTTCTCTCTCTAAAATACTCGTGCTGAGCCATCTAAATCAGTATATTTTCCAACCAAAGGAAGCATGTAAAGAGTATGCTCCCGCGGAAGCATGATTTGTGCGCTATTACTTTTTTCTTTCTTGAGACTTTTCACGTCATCCCACGCAACTCTGACCTTTAATGAAAACACCGTAACTCACGCATGATGCGGACAATCAACTCCATCCATATGCCATCCCCATCCCAATCCCATTTCTTTTTAATATTATTAATATGAAAATTTCATAAAAACCCTCAAAACTGGTCTTTCCAACCAATTTACGCCATCTTATTTTTTTTAGCAACTTTTTTTCTAAAATCATGCTTCCTAACAAATAACTCCAATTTCCAAAAAAAAAAAAAAAACCCAGAATAAAATACCCTTCGCTTGCCCCACACTTTGACCTAACCTAATTATCTATCTCACATCTTTCTACTGAGGACCCACTTTGTATTCTTATCTCTAGCACTCTCTCTCTTCACATGGACCCGGGCTCGCTCTTTATCGCTTTCTCCCCCATGCCAAGCCTGAGCTCCCTCTCTCTCGGTCTCTCTCCCCCAAACCAAGCGCAAGCTCCCTCTCTCTCCCCCTCTCTCTCCCAAACCAAGCCCGAGCTTTTTCTTCTCCCTCTACAAATGATATAGCAGCCCGAGAACGTACCCTTTCTCTCGATCTCTTTACCCGAATCAAAGGCTTGAGCTCTCACCCTATCTCTCGCTCTCTCTCTATGAAGGACCCACCCCCCGATCTCTCGTTGACTCTATGAACCAGCTCGGGCTATCGATTGCTTAGCCCCAACACAATTCCCCAAAGCCCGCTCGATTTGTAGCTCGAACTCTTAGCCCCAAATCAGCCCGATCAAAAGTATGAAAGAGTATTTTATTTATTTTTTATAAAAATAAAAAATAAATTGTTGTCGCATTCTTGGCCCCAAATCATTCCCATATTCTGTTTTTCAATATTGTTTACATTTCCATATGTGCATATTATCTTGATTGATGTGTTGTGCACATGTAAACTTTGATGATATAAATAGATTTCGCGATGCAAGACCCAAAACAATCAAGAGGGACAAGGGGCCTATCCACTTCGTCCAATCAAAGGGAAAATGTACAATAGTCTATTTACTTTAGTTCATGATTTACATTATTAAGTCATTCTTATATTATTAATAATTATTGTCATTTTTTATTGAACTTCATTTCAGAAGAAAAATAATTTTTGTATTAATGAATCAATTAAGACACTAGAAAAATGGGAGCTAGATCAACGATAGGTAACTTTGGTTGAAAAGACCAAATTAAGCTCATTGATAGACAATGGGGTCTCCCAAATTGAAGTCTATTGAGGACCTTTATAGGGGAATGATGCAAGGTGACAAATACCGCACATTTAACTGTAGGTGAGATGACTCCAGCCATATACGATGTGTGACATATATTAAAGATACTTGTGATATGCGAACTTGTAACATACATCAGACCTAAAGACTACAGGACTTTCAACATGGAGTATTTGGGAGATTGTCCTAAAGGTGATAAGTTGAGCCGTTGTAAACATACTTGGTTGATGACGAAATTCGGGTAACTACCGAAAAAATCAATCAAATTAAAACTTCTTCAACACACTAAAGCTTGTCTCCTTTATTTAGTCGGCACAACTCTATTTGTCGATGCATCTTAAGGATTGACTCTTACAAGCTACCTACAACTATTCCGATACCTCGATGAGGTAGGGAAGTATGCATGGGGTGCAACAACGCTTGCCTTCTTGTATCGTTCTTTATCTAAGGTTGTATATGGGGATACACATATAAATGGGTCAGTAACACTACTACACGTAATGTTCACTATTTTTATAATCAATATTTAGATATTTGTAATTTCATTGGCTTCAAACTAATTGCTTCTAGCTATTTTTTTTTTGCAGTGTTGAATCTATGATCATTTTTCAACTCTAGGCACCAAGCCTACAACTATCACCATAGAAATACCTAGAGCTTGCTAGTGGAAGAAATAACCATGCAACAACTACCCATTAACAGCATTTGATAACATCTCAATTGACATGGTTAGTGATTTGCTTGGGTGATTATGTACTTGTAGGTAATCTATCAAATGCAAATACAAACATGGTCCGGCAAAATTGTGTCTGGAATAGGCGACCCGACAGTGTACAGCTCCAGTTCGGCATAATGGATGTGCCCGACAATATACAACCGCGGTTCAGTATTTCCTTGTATTAGGATCCAATAATGATTTGTTATGTACGGGAAGGGTATTTTCGTCAAAAAAATGTATTTTTTGTATTGAGGGTATTAGCTAGGAAACATCGTTTTGGGGAAAAAGTTGATTGGAAAGGTTAAGTTGAGGGTAAATTGCTTAGAAAGTCTATTTTTGGGGGTTTTATGTAATTTTCCTTTGTTAATATTCTACTAGAACTTTGGGTGAATAATCCATATTTGGATGCAGTTTTTTTTTTTTTTTTTCACCCAACGAGAACGGGGAAATCAAAATAGGCAAAAACAAAAAAAACCTTTTGATTTGGGATTGGAAATTAATCCCTATTTTTACATATTTTATACAAGGATCATTTTGTATTCACTTTTTTATTTTTATTTTCCAAAATATTATTGGTATGGTACTTGAAGTAGATGACCGACTTCTCCATGATAGAGTTTGTCCATTATTTCAAGCATCGAAACAACATTTGGTACTTTTGGATCACCTTCTTTTCGTACATTTCAAGTGGCAGACAAACTAAAAACGCAAAAAAAAAAGACAAAAAAGGAAAAAGTGCAAAAAAAGCATCTAAAGCTTCTAGTATTGGACCAAAATGATATTTGTTTCTCTTTTCTTCAAAAAAATGTTTCAAGTCGGTCCGCGCTTAGAAAAGTCGATTTGGCACTTTGAGTATCAAACCAACTTCTCATTAAATAATTTCGGAAGCAATACGGTGCGGTTACTTCAAGTACCATATGAGATATTTTTGGAAAAAAAAAAAATGCCAAAAAATGATAATGTCAAAATATGAAACAATATAATTACTTTTTAATTATGTATGAAAAGGACTTCTACATGAATTGCCCTAGAAGCCATTGCTAAAATAGAGTAAATTCATGCAATTTAGATAAAATTGGGCAAATTTTCTACGTTTTTACTTACCAAAGTTGACAAAAGTTTACAATATGGCAAAGTATACAATGAGAGTTTCACTTTCGGTGCAAAATCGGGCGTCACAATCAACCCTTCACATGTGAAATCGGGCGGTTGGGATAGAACCTTTTAACCGTACTTGAAGTCCAAATGATATTTTTCTTTTTGTGAGGACCCGTACCAACGTTCAAAACAACGAGTCGGGCCGACTAGTCGGTCATTGCCCATCCGAATAGTTGGGCCGACTCCAAGTCGGTTAATTAATGTCAAATTTATACTGCAAAATAAAATAAAATTAAAAAATCTCAAAAAATTATAAAAAACAAATTTGTAAAATGTTTAAATTTACATGTCATATTTTTTTTATATTATCACTTAATATAAGCAAAACAAAAAAAATATTAGAGGCATAATTGGGCTTTAGACAAAACTCTGAAGCAATTTTTTTTTTGTGAAGTAGTAATTAAAGCAATAGATTTTAGGATACTTAAATTCACATCGCACTTCTTCAAGAGTAAAATACATACAATAAACTTTTAATACTAAAAAGCTAATTTTAGATAGAGAGAGAAAAGAGAGAGGCCCAAAGAGAGATATAGAAAAAGGGTGGGGTTGGGGTAGAGAGAGAGAGAGGGGTTGTAGCATGTAGGTCCAACTTATGAGAGAGAGAGAGGTTGAGGGCAATCCTTGCCCCAAGTGCATGCGAGAGAGAGGGAAGTTGGGGCAGCCCCTGTCCAATATATATATGTATAGGAAAAATCTTTTCAACGTTTATAGGTGAATATAAATAGTGATTTCGTCTACCCTCATTACTGTTCAAATTTCATCGCACGGTCACGATTGTCAGGTAGTATTTTATTTTTCATTTTTTTCTCTACAAATTGAAATGATTTGAAATTTGGAAGGTATGTACAT
This sequence comes from Amborella trichopoda, assembly GCF_054954075.1. NCBI lineage: Eukaryota > Viridiplantae > Streptophyta > Magnoliopsida > Amborellales > Amborellaceae > Amborella > Amborella trichopoda. Next base: position 8,129,139 of record NC_142339.1, read on the forward strand.
CTTATTGAAGCGCATCTAATAAAAATATAAAAAAAATATCCGTAAAAATAAATTGATCAGAATACCCCTGAACCTTTTTGGGGGTATTTTGGTCAATTTTTTTTATATAAAATATTGTTTTTATAATTTCGAAGATTCCCCTATTTTTGATGAATACACGCTCTAAATTTCAGGTCATTCCGATTTGTAAAATAAAAAATAAAAAATAAAATACTATCGGACAATTGTGACTGCACAATGAACTTTGGATGGTGATAGAGGTAAGCAAAATCACTATTCATTTTCGCCTATAGACGTTGCGTAAAATTTTTCATATATATATATATATATATTGGAGCAAGAACGTGAGAGGTTTTGGCCGGCCCCCAACAAAGAGAGAGAAAAGAAAGATAGTTGAGGCCTGCAAAAAGCTTGCATTGTAACCGTGCGTAAATTCATTGATCTTTGCAACAAATCACCACTTAATGCCGACTTGTATCGATTAGTACATCTTACGAAAATTACTTAACAAGCAAACTTGGGATCAGCTGATAACTTGTCAGCCAACTTTTTGAATATTGTATATGATATAGTTTAAAAATGGGTAAATCAAATCAAAGTACAAGATAGTTTCAAAAATAAAAATTTGACGAGTCAAGTCGGAACCGTCCAATCTGGCTGGGGGTGGAATGGATGGAGTCCTGAGGAAATGGGCTTTTTTTTTTATTTTTTTGCATTGTAAAATTAAAATCTAAAATTTCAATTTCTCTCGCTTCTTCACCGAATCCTCTCAAATTTGTTGCAAATCTTCATCTCTAGTTGATCTATAGTACCCCTAAAAATATGTTCAGATAAAAAAATGAATAAATAAAACCCCTCGAATCTTCATAAGAATACATATACTTCATTACAATTTTTGCTAGATAGGTTTGTTATTTTATGGAGTGTTATCTTCAATTATAATTTCTCTTGCACGATTTCAAATGATATTTAGTTGATGGAAAATGTTTTATAGAAAAACGTTAAAAAAAAAAACTTTTTTTTGTTCTTCTTTGGCGTAATCTATCAGCTTTTTGGGCTGGATTTGTCATCAAATCCAATGGTGATTTGAAACAAATCCAAAGAAAGCACTTTTCTTTTTTTTCAAGAAAATTAATTTTTTATTTGGGCAGATTTTAGATTTTATGTTCGGACAGAAGGAAGAGGTCACTTATTTCAAAACGTCGCCCAAAAAAGTTGAGAAAAGAAATTGTGGTCCACATAGGTGGTCCTTAAGGATCAAAAAACGTTGCACGGTCAGGCAAAGAGAAACAACAAATTGTTGTTGTTTTGATACGCACTAAAAACCACTAAGAATCGCTTACCCTGTTCGAAAATGACAAACCCGTCTCCATTGATATTAGGAAAAACAAATAAATAAGTGAATGTGTGATATGGACTTAAACCTCCACATATTCTTGTATAAAAAAGCTTACTAGTAAATTGAGTGAAGGCAACCTATTTATTAATAAGCATCCAACATACCACAATGGGACCTGTGTCCACCCAGTGCCTCCTACTACACTGACATCAGGGACCACAACATATGTTCATCGATCACAAAAGTATGAGGTCCTTGCTTTTTTTGAAGCTTGAAGAGTTCTGTGCATGACCGACTCAATCACAAAATCAACAAATACATGGCTAGCCAGCATACAATATCTGAACTATACATTATAAATCTTCCAACTTTCAAAGAATTTTAAAACTTATGCTCCCATTTAAAATTAACATCATCAACTGATCTGACCTTACACAATCCTGATTCTTTCTTTCGACAAGTTCCCATTAGTAAGTCATTTCCAAAATTAACCATTTAACACTTCGAAATTATTAATTATTTAAGGTTCTCATCGCAATCTCATCGCAATTGACTATACATCAGGGTGGACATAAACTCCTATATAATTCAGACCAAAATTATGAGATATAGACGCACGAATGAACTTGCTTTTTCAAAGTGTTAAAAGCCCCTGTTAGTAAAATTTTGAGGTACAAATAGGTCATGACTGGTACACTCATAGGATATAGCTAGATCATAAGCTCTTCATTCATGAGTCTCGAAGTAATACATTCAAGAGACCTATACAAAACTATTGCCAAAAAATATTGAATGTCTTCCGATTAGTATAGTACGATAAAACATCGATTGGAAACAATATTTAACAAGCTTCTCTCTTACTTCAAATAATTTTCCAATAAATAGGAATAACATTCAATTGGGTATAGTATACATGAATAAATTTTGCATCGACCAATTTATGGACGCCCTTTTCCCAAAGTTTTTGTTGAACCTTGACTTAATTGGAGTCAGTTCTGTATAAATATCTGAAAAAGCTAGTAGTCCCAGTTAAATTATTGTAGAAATTAGATCAAGTTTCAGAGGTTCATGATAATAAAAACACTAGTAGTCTTAGTTAAATTTCCATAGGAATTAGATTAGTTTTCGGAGATTAAAGGGAGATACAAAAAAATCCAAAAAATTTCCTATATAAAATTAAACATCTAAATAAATTTCTCTCGCTACACAACAATTGTGGACTATGATCTTGTTGGCCCCAAAAATATATATCTTTCTTCTCTCTTAGAAAATCACATGAGGCTTGTGCACAAAACATCTTCTTCATCTCTTTGTACAGCTCCCTATTGGCTCAAAACATGGAGCTTGTAAGAGGGATATAAAGCTTGAGTGCCAAAACGAGAGGCACTTAAGCAAAAGAACTCCACGAACCTCGTAGAGAGAGAAATGCTCTTATAGAGAGACAACATCCTTCAAAAACCCATATTTCCTTCATTAAAACGACCTCCCATTGAATTTTAAACCAAATATTGATCTAGGAGGTCTAAGATAAACTCCACCATGGATGGCTTGACGAGCATTAGACTAGCAAAGCAGGGAGAGAAAAATTTAAGAATAATGGGTTTTGAAACTTAAAACTTTGTGTTAGAGTTCAAGAATTATTCTAACATAATGGCAATTTGTTAGCACAAAATTATATGATATTTAATTAATTTGTAAGAATAATAATTGAAATTGTAGTTATTTGTACAAACCAAATAGGGGTTGATAGTTTGTATTTCGACTGGCCAATGTTCCTATTATAAAGAACGTATCATAGACAATGTTTGGTAGGCGGATAATATTGGTACTCATATCCGACATCCATTATTCATGCATATCCTTGGAGAGTGGAGATGAGTAACTTTTTCCACTTAAAACAAGAACGGCTTTAAAACTAGAAGGCAACTCATCTCCCACTATCCATGGATATGTAAGCATAATTGATATAGAGTCTAAGTACCAATACTATATGGGTGCGGTTTGTATAGAGCCGAGGCTCTAAACAATTAAATTAGAGCTTACCTTCGAATAGTGTCGAGAAATATGGGTTCAATATTAAAAATTTTGTATAACCTTAAATTAAATTTTCATCTTTAGTTATAAAATTTAAAGCTTAAACAATTAGTATAGATCGAGCAGATCTATGAAAATTTGAAAATATTGAAACTTGACGGTCCAAAAATGCGTTACAAGATGCACTATTTCCATAACTTGAAATCCATTTTTTTTCATGTCCATGCATCTTGATGTCAAGATAATTAATTTGATGATATTTGGGCATCAAAACAACCTCTTCTAGTGAAAGTTTTGAGATAGGCTCTGATAGAATATCAAGCTTTGTGGAGAGAAATCTTTGTCTATATTAATCATAAGAATATACATGTTTTGTATAAATACACAATTGGCAAAAATAGAAAGATATCAATATCCATGTAATACAAATCAATGACACCTATAATAATCAAATCCTTTACACTTTTTATAACACCCTCCCTTAAACTCAAGATATTTTAAGAGCGAGCAGCTGGACTTTGGATAATGAATAGCGCGAATGAACACTTGAATGGGTCTTTGTAAGAAGATCTGCTAATTGATCATTCGAAGAAACAAAGGGTAGGGTAAGACTGTCTTGAATAAAATTATGACAAACAAAGTGACAATCAATTTCAATATGTTTTGTACGCTCATGAAACACATCATTATGAGCAATCTGAATTGCACTTTTATTGTCACAAAAGAGTGTAGTGGGGCTTGTTTGAACAACACCCATATCTAGAAGAAGCCATCGTATCCAGATAATTTCAAGAGCAGTACGCGCAAGAGCTCTATATTCAACTTCAACACTCAAACGAGAAACTACCTTTTGTTTCTTACTTTTCCATGAGACAAGTGAATCACCCAAGAAAACAAGAAACCCAGTAGTGGACCTACGATAAGTAACATCCCTTGTCCAATCCACATCAGAATAAGCACGAAGTTCAATAGCGGAAGTGAAAAACGTGAGCAAACATTGATATAAGGTACTTTGAATATAGCGTAAGATGCGAATGATAGAAGCATAGTGATAGAGCGAGGGGCAGACATGAATTGATTCACCACACGAACAACATGACCGATGTTAGGGCTAGTGATAGTCAAATAATTAAGACCGCCAACAATATGCCAGTATCGTGCAGGATCAAAAAGCAATTCTCCATCCGTAGGGAAAAGTTTGACATTCAACTCAAGTGGTGTGTCAACATTTTTGTTATCTATTAGAGTGGCCCGAGATATGAGAGCAGATGCATACTTCACTTGGGATAAAATATATCCACGTGTTGAAGAATCGACTTCAATGCCAAGAAAATAATGAAGTTGTCGAAATTCCTTCACTTCAAAGCACTTGCTTAAGTACAATTGAGTATCACGAATGCCGGCATAATCACTACTAGTGAGTACCATATCATCAACATAAAGAATCAATAGTGTAAGACTGTGAGCCGAACGTCGAACAAAAAGTGCTAAATCATGAGAACTTTGAATGAACCCCAATGTGATGATAACAGAGCAAAACTTCTCAAACCAAGTACGGGTTGCCTGTTTGAGACCATATAATGTTTGTCGAAGCTTGCAAACCTGATGAAGTTGATGAAAGAGACCAAGAGGAGGTTTCATATAAACTTTTTCTTGCAGGTCGCCATGAAGGAAGGCATTCTTGACATCCATTTGATACAAAGGGCCATCCACGAGTAGAAGCTACAATAATTAATGTATGCATTGAGGTTATCTGAGCAATTGGTATAAAAATCTCTTCATAATCAATCTCATACTCTTGAGTGAAGCCTTTTGCAACTAATCGTGCTTTGTACCATTCAATTGTACCATTTGAATTAGTTTTAATTTTGTAGACCCATTGACAACCGACTGCAGATTTTCCAGTAGGTAAATCAATAAGATCTCGGGTACGAGTTTTACGTAAAGCATTTAATTCTTCTGCCATAGCTTGCTTCCAGTTCGGATCCGATACTACTTCTTTGTATGTCTTAGGCTCATGAAGAGAAAGAACAGTCAGTGAAAATTACGAAGATGCTGAGGTGCAGAGCACTCTCGTGTAGGATAGCGATGTTCAGGGAGAGGAGGTTGCAAATCGCTCTCAGGAGGTGTAGAATCAAGACATGGCATGTTATGCTGGGGCTCAGATGGGATACATGGGCTAGTCTCTTTTTTCTCTTGAGTTCTCTTGAGGGTTTACAAGGGAGGCGTTCGGTACTACATGATCAACTGAGGAGTCAATGAAGGGGTCAAGATATTGATTGGACTCAAGAGATGAATGGAAGAGATGACGAAAACGTGGAAGAGAATAAAATGGTATGCTTTCCTAGAAGGTCACGTGGCGTGAAATACGAAGTTTATGTGAAATGGGATCATAAGATCGAAAAACGTTTGCTGAAGATTATAACCAAAAAATGCACAAATGGCTAATTTATTGGACAACTTGTTTTGTTCAACTTTGGGTAAGAGAACAAAACATGTTGATCCAAAAATACGAAGTTGTGAATAATCAGGACTGCATGCATAAAGGCACTCAAAAGGAGATAGACCACCTAAAATAGAGGATGGAATACGATTGACGACATAAACATAAGTATATATAGGCTCTCCCCCAAAATTTACGCGGAACAGAAGAGGAAAGCAATAAAGTACGAGTCGTCTCAATGTAACACGATGTTTACATTCTACCATACCATTCTCCTGTGGTCAGAAGATGATAGTTGAGCCAATGTTCTATGAGACTTGAGAAGACCTTTGAAAGATTTTGACAAATATTCTCCACCAGAATCATAATGGAATATTTTAATAGTTTTTGAAAACTGGATCTTGATCATTGTAGAAAATTCATCATAAATTTGATAAAAGTCTGACTTAGAATGTAACAAGTAAACCCAAATGTAATGAGAATAGTCATCAACAAAAATAACATAATAATGAGTAACCCCCATGGATGAAACAGAAGCATGACCCCACAAATCAAAATACATGAGATCAAAAGGAGAAGAATAAACACTTTCACTATTAGAAAATGGTAGTGCCACATGTTTTGCCAATTTGCAATTACTGCATCCAGCAATGTTTGTGGTTTGTATCGATCCTAACTTGCCAGTTGGCACTAAAAATTTCAACCTAGGAGAAGAAACATGACATAGCCTACTATGCCAAATTGAAAAGGATGACAATGAACTAGCTGGACCAGCGAGTAGAGAATCCCGAATATGTCGTAGAACATACAAGTCCTCCAAAGAAAACAGTCTACCAACCTTAAGCCCTGTCCCAATTTGCTTTCCCGTCAAGCGATCTTGTATAACACAACCAGAGGAGATGAAAATAATGTCAAAGCCTTGGTCACACAATTGTCCTACAGAAATGAGATTCATTAATAGCTCGGGAACTAAGAACAAACCCAGGAGGGATAGTTGAGAGGATTCAACTAAACCAACATGACTTACAGACATAATAGGACCATTAGCAGTATAGATCAATGGAGGGTTAGTAACATGAATAGACAAACACATAAAACTATAATCAAATGACATATAGTTATATGCACTAGAATCAATGAACTAATGTTTTGTACATGAGGTTCTTAAGAAAGCGGATGCAACAACAAATGTACTGCCCATATCAGAGAGAGCTTGTCGAATCATTTCCAATACGTCTTTTATTATGAGATGGCTTGGAGAGGAGAGGTCCTAAGATGGAGTCAATGCTGCAGTCAGACCTGGTAAAATGGGTTTGTTAAAAAAATGCTTCTTTACCTTATTAGCTGGACAATTATACTTTGTCCAAGTTGTTTGCAATAATTGCATCAAACTTTGGACATGTATGGGCTGTTGTTTCCAATCATTGCTGAAGAGGAGGAAGAAGTTTATGTGAGTCTTGGGACGATGTGCTTGAGTTATAAGAATATATTCTCCATTTAATGGGGAATATCCAAATGTGCCTTTTCGTATTTCTTCGACCATCAACTCGGAAAGAGCAGCATCAATGGATGGGAGAGGGGTCTGATAAAGAATAGATGCTCAGACTGATTTAAAAACATCTTGTAGTGCCGTAAAAAATTACACCAGACACATCTCTTCTCTATGTTTATAATAGATTTCAGCATCAATGGTCCATTTGGGTTCCATTAATGCCAACTGATCCCAAACAATTGACATTTGAGAATGAAAATCAGATAGTGACTGTCCTTTATTTTTTCTCATATATTAGATATCCATCTCAAGTTTATATTTATGAGCAAAGGTGGTTTGAACATACCGAGAGGCAAAAAAATCCCATACCTCTTTGGCAGTTTCAAACTTTATGAGTTGCATGCTAATGGATGGTACAACAGAGTTAACAATCCATGTAACAATTTTATGATTGTTTATTTCCCATTCCTCCAACTTAAATTCCAATTGATCTCCTTTCAATTTATCAAAAGATTTGAGACATTATTTGTCACCGATATACTTCCATAGGCCTTTTACTTTAAGAAAGCTTCTCGTAAGGTAGGACCAATGGCTATAGTTCGATCCATCCAATTTAATAGCAATGGGTTGGGCTGAATCAGAAGAGGCCATTGTAGGATGTAGTCTCTTTGTAAGAAAATCAAAGAACTTTATAGATACTTATCCAATGGAAATATGCTAGGGTCCAAGATAATAGTTTTAGGCCTTGAGGCTCACACAAGGCTTAAAACCCGCACCAAACAAAAAAAAGTTTGCAAAGAAACAAAAGTTTTTGCAAAGAATAGGAACGAATTCTTTAGTGTGAGAAACAAGGAAGCAAAATATAAAGTAAGAATAGGAACGAATTCTTTAGTGTGAGAAACAAGGAAGCAAAATATAAAGTAAGAGAGACAGAAGTCGCTCCATAGGGACCTAACCACCCGAAGAACGATGTGCGAAGATTAACATAGACCGAAGAACAAGTAGGGAAGATCTCCAGAACACAACCCACATGCAACAATGACCCAGATAAAATACGTTAAAAAAACACCTAGAAAAATACCCAGCAAAGGTACAGGAAGAAGAACTAACCTCGCTGAAAAACCGTTGGCAACTTACCGTATTCTAACAAGAAGATAAAAAACTGAGCGTCGTATTCTATCTCTAAATTTCTCCAAGAAAATACCCTCAAAATCTGATTTATCTCAATCACGAACACCAAGCCCACCTCTATATTTATCGAAACAAAAATCCAAAGTCAATGGTGCTCTGATACCATGATAGAATATCAAGCTTTTTGAAGAGAAATCTCTATCTATATTAATCATAAGAATATACATACTTTGTATAAATACATAATGGACATGGCAAAAATAGTGCGACTTAAGTTTAAAAGTTTAGTTCGACATTGGTGAATGGGAAAGACATTATCAAATATACAAGGTGTACTACCACGTACCACATGTGTACTCATATATATATTTTTTTAATTTTAATTTTAAAATAATATATGCCTTTATGAGATTTTTATGCCTTGTGTCATCAGACGAAACTTTTTTATTTTCTCTTTCGCCTGTACATTTTTCACCACAAAAATAGTTTCGACGTTGGAAACTTATAATAACGGTTTTTAGAGATCCATAAGGGGCTATTTGCCAAGTGAAAGGTTCTCTGGAACCTGGAAGTTTTGGCTTCCTGGGAGGTTGGATAATTTGGCACCTTGTAATGGAAAATATTGTGTTTGGTAACTTGTCTGGAGTTTTAAGGGAGATTAAAAAATGTGTTTATTACCACGTAGAAGTTCTCATGAGACTTGGCAATTAGCTAATTTAATTTATGTATTGAAGAATTTGTAATTGGTGGTAAAATTAGTTTATCAAATGAGAAACTAATAGGTCATCTACAATAAATTAACTTAGCATAACGATTTGGACCCCAATCCCCTCCCCCCACCCCAACTCAAAAAAAAAAAAATACAATAAGCAACCAACCATTTCAAAGCAATTTCATTATCACTATGTAACAGTAATTATATTCTTTATTCAAGAGACATGGAATCTCCAAGATTAAATATTTGGAATTTCATGGTAATAATCCATAGGGCTGAGAATGGGTCAGCTCCGGATCCACAGGATCCGGATTTGGATCTTCAGATCTTGATCCAGACTTGATCGGATCCAAAAACTTATTTTATATCTATAAAATAATATAACAAAAAAATACTATATAACACATTTGTGTATATAATAATATGTAATATTTTAATAACTGGATCGGATCCACCTAAAATTGAATCCGATCCGAATTACTAATTTGGATCTGAATCCGACCCGTCGGATCCAAATCTTAGATCCATTCCTGGATCCTAGGGTCCAAAATTTGGGTTTCACGGGGAAAATTTTCAATCCTAATAATCCATTCTATATGAAAAAACCTTATTATCAATGATGATATGAGAGTACACAATTCATGAATTTAAAAGCAAGAACATCTGTCATTGCCTAGTGATACAATTACACATTTCAACCCAAAATGTATTTCAAGCCAATGTGGCTCATCTTTCTTGAATTCTATGAAGAGCATCTATATTGCATGGAGTCTAGTAAGTTTACATGGCATAGAACAATATTATGCAAACTGCCAATACCAAGAAATGCAACATTTTGTGCAATGTTTGTCTTCTTCTTCTATACCATGAAAGTGTTGTTGCTCCATGAAGCGATCCTCTGCATTATTTGTAGTATGGAAAAATCATAAACATGCATCATTGTACCTGTCGACTTGTTGCTGACATTCTTCCCATGCTGTTTAAATCCTAGGAACGTGGCCGACGAAGATAACATAAAGTCTTTAAGCAACCCGTACCTATTATAGGACCATGCACATCACGTATAAACCGTGTTCACAAAATCAGGACCATGCACATCGCGTATAAACCGTGTTCACAAAATCAAACCGGAAAGGTTAACCTCATATGGGCCTCGAAGCGGTTTAACCGGCTTAACTGGTAAACCGACCGATTCAACCGTTCTATCCGGGTAAGTCCCGGGCGGTCAAAAAAGTGTTAAAAAAATAAAACAAATAAAAAAAATCTACTAAAATATGAAAAACATATAATAAATGATTAAAACAAAACACATTCAAATGAAGTTGAAAATTAATGAAAAAATAGATTTTAACCTATTTTATATTTTCCAATGGTTATTTTAAATTTTTTCTAAGAAAGATGGAAAAATATAAAAGTGAGTATTAATGACCGAGACAATTTTTAATCTTTACCATAATGTAAAGAATATTTTTAAAATGCATTACAAATCAATTTCCTTATTTTTGAGAATTTATATACATTTTTTTGAATTTCTTTTTTAAAATACCGGTTGATCACTATAACCGCCCAAAACCGGAACCGTCTAGTATCTAACCGAGCGGTTGGATCGAGTGATTTTGCAAACAATGCATATAAGCCACATAAAATGGCATTGATTCTAAGGCGTTCGGTCAGATCCATATCCATATGGCCAACAAAAAAAAAAAAAAAAACTGCAATAATTGGAAACTAGTGTTGAAAGCACCAATATATACGTTCAAAAATAGAAAAACATACACACATAGGTCTAGCATTTTCATCAAATAGAAACTGTCACATTTTCTAAAAATAGAAAACACTCACACATATTAGAAACAAGCACTCACACATAATAAAAAGTAGTCACACAATTCCATCAAATACAAAAACACATGCACATATAAAAAAGGTCTATACACATAATGAAAGGTAGTGTCACATTTTCATTGAATAGAAAGACACATTTATATAAAGGAAAAAGTTTATATAAGGATGCTATCTTATAAAAATATGGCTATGAAAAATAAAAAGATTTTAAGTCTCAGAAATAGTACATTTTACAACATATTATCTACACCGTCTATTTTCAAGATTTTCATATGTTTATAGATCTACTTGGTTTTAACTAATTTTGAAATTTAAAATTTTATAATTAGATATAAAAATAGATTTTGAGATAATCCTAAGAACATTTTACATCAAAATCATATTCCATGATAAAATTTGAAGGTACACCTTACCTCTACACCTACGGATGCATCTGTATGCGAACTGCACGCTTATATCAAACCCACATAAACATAATGTCAAGAATTTTCATCAATTAGGAAAACCATCCCAGACATAATTTGATTCCATCTGTTTGTGCATTGTACAATCCCAAATAATGCACTTCAAGTGGCATGAGTCCATCTAGAGATACAAAATATTAAAAAATGAGTCACTCCCAAGCACACTATAATATAATCTACTAGAGTCCAAGAAAAAAATAAAACCTATATAAGCATTTCACAAAAAAAAAAAATCTCCCATTTCCTCCTCTAGAAACACCCCCAATCGATAGAAGCTTTAAACTGAGATCTACTTAGAACTGGTCAAAACCGGCATTTGACCGATCAAACCAGTTTGATTGACCGTTCTGCCTGTTCTCTAGGATTGCCCATTTCTTTATAAGATTTACAAGGGTTATCTATTAGTTTTTTTTTTCAAATTTCTTGCTAATTGTTTTGCTTGTTTTTTCCATTTTTATCGCCAAAAAAATCGCTTAAAGATAGTGATAAAAAATAAACCATATCCCTCTTTTCAAAAACAAATAGGCTAAACTTGTCATTATACTTTGAGGACAACCATAGTCCTGAGAAATTGCAGTAAATATTATAATTACGGAGAACTCAAGTAATGATTTAAGCCAAGGTGTGTCAGATCAGCATGCTTCTCTCTCTCCCTCTCATCCACCTATCATGCCTGTCTATTTTTTTTCTTTAAAGCTCACAATTTTGAATGCATTTGTTTAGCAGCCATTTTTTTTTATTTCACTTCACATGTTAAACTTCTCATTTCCAAAAGATTGAAGAGCAAGAAGAAAGGAAAAAATTGACAACAAGAAATAAACAAATAGAAAATTAAAGTTGGGGATTTTCTTCACCTTTATTTGTTTATATTTTTAAAAACTTTTTTTATTAGAAAAGCATAACCAAATATAGTATACATAAGGATAGATTCAATGAGAAAGAAATAGTAAAAAAAAAAAAAACCTATGTCCCCACTTAATATGATATAAAAGACAACTAGCCAACAAAATCTGCGCCTAGTAACTTATGAACTTTATCTTGAATAACTTCTCCACCAGTTTCAACCCAGCGCAAAAGTAAAGAACTAGTTCCAATGCTGAGGAAGTTTCATGGCCATCCATCAAGCAATCTACAAGGACCTTGGTGTCAGTTTTGATTCGGATCTAACTAACGGAGATCATATAACCAGTGTTCAAAAGAATGAATTGCGCCGACTAGTCAGTCCTGGCCCGATCTGATTAGTCAGATCGATTATGATTAAATCAGCAGATTAGTGTCCCGATTTTTACTGAAAAATGTAATTTGGGTAAAAAATCCCAAAAAAAATGTAAAAAATAATTAAAATCTACATGTATTCGTTTTTTACATTGTCACATAAAATAAGTAAACCAAACAAATATTATAGGCATAATTGGATTTCAGAAAAAAATTTCTACTACATGGCTAATAATAGTTTCTTAGCCATATCAACGTAGAAATCGAGCTTCGGCTTTATTAGTTAGCAATTGCCATTTAGCATTGCTATATCTCAAGTTTTATACCTACCATTGAACTACCCAAGAAAAAAGAAAATGGATTGACCTATTTAGTCATCTATAAAAAAATGTAGGACAACTTCAAAGCAAGGGTCGCACTGTGGTCGCGTGCCAGTAGAAATTCAATCCCGAATGAAGATACCAACAATTGAATTGATAAAATAAATCTAATAAGTTGATTGACACAAACTATTTGTATGCAAGACTATCAATCTTTGATATAAGAATATTATCATCCGTAGTTGTTAGACGATAAATTGGTAGGCTAAGGGCATATTGCAATGTTAAAAAAAAAATTTATTTGACTTTGAATTTAGTTAAAGGTAGAGAAAGTTACTAAAAACCCCCAAGACTGCACTCTATGCAACTTACCCAACCTAATTTTTTCTCTCACTTTTTTTCCACAAAATACACTTTCTATGTAAATACTCCCAACCAAAAAAAAAAAGAGTTTAAACTGCACTCCCTTACTTTTATCTTACCCTCGCCTCTCTCTCCTCTATCCCACTAAAATAGAGGCTCTGACACTATGCAAGTGTGGTCCGGTAGTGACGCTTCGGCACTGTGTAAAGTGCAGTCTGGCAGTAGGGCTCCGGCACTGTGTGAAGTTCGGTCCGCCAATAGGGCTCTGGCACTGCGTAAATTGTGGTCTGGCAATTGAAAATGACAGTATGATAGTTGCAAAGGGCGGTCCGACAATAGATGTTACTAGATTCCAAGGTTCCAGCACTATATAAAGGGTAGTACAACAATAATTAGTTTTGGTCTGGTAGTTGTTTTAGGGCTGTCCGGCATTTGTGCGCTCCGGCAATGTGCTACTGGGGTCCAAAAATCAACGTCAAATCTGACCAAAATGATATTTGTGTACGGGAAGGGCATTTCCATCTAAAAAAATGAATTTTTTCCTTGGGGGGTATTTGCATAGAAAGTTTGTTTTGGGGAAAAAAGTGAGAGAAATATGTTGGTTGCGGGTAAGTTGCATAAAAAGTGTGGTCTTGGGTTTTTTTTGTAATTTTTCCTTAAAGGTATGCCTCCTAGTCATCCAATTTTGCATCTCCTGGCTATGGGTAATTGTGATTATACTGTACAAAAAGTATATACTTTTATTATATACTTAAATAAAAAAAGAAGTTTATATAAGGGTGAGGCCTTAAACAATCAAATTAAGGCACACCTAAAAAATTTACTAGAAAATGTTGTTTTGATGCTAAAAAATTCTCAAACCACTCATCTCGACCTCAAGATATATAAACATGAGAAAAACTGGATTTCTTATATCGAAAATAGTGCATCATGCAATGCATTTTATGGACTGTTAATTTTCAAGATTTTTAAGTATTCCTAGATCTACTCAATCTACATTATTTTTCAAGCTTTAAAGTTTATAATTATATATAAAATATTTTTTTAGGCCATTACAAAGATTTCTAGTACTGGAACAATGTCTTTTTATACTATTTGAAGGTGCCCTTATTTTGATTGTTTGGGGCCTCAGCCTTATACAAACCACACCCCTTATAAAAGAAAAAGTTTATTTAAAGGAGAGGCCCTTAATAATTAAATTAAGGTACTCCTAAAAAATCCAATAGAAAAGGTTATTTCAATGCCCAAAAATCCTCAAATCAATAATCTCAAACTCAAGATGTATGGTCATGAGAAAAATAGATTCCAAGTCTTGAATATTGTCCATATGTAGTTTTAGACCCTCAATTTTCAAGATTTTTCAAGTGTTCATAGATTTTTCATAGTAACAGTGTACAAATCGGGCGATCTTTACAACAAATTATCGATTAGTACAATAAATCGGCCGTTTATTGCAATGCATAAAAATTTCAAAATACATAACCTTTGAAATTGGGCCAACTCGAGAGTGACCTGTGACTGATCCCAATTTAGTTTGGCGTTTATCTTTTGATCACTGCATATAACAATTCATGGAATTCATCTTTAAAACTCCAAACAACTATAAAAAGCCTTTAAGCACATGTTTTTGTCATCTCTAATCAATCACCATAAGTAGATAAGACCCTATAATATCTTTTTAATATTTCATTTTTGATATTTTTTAGCTTTTTTTCCTTACTAATTTCCATCTTCTATTTTATTTTCTATTAGTTCCCTAGCTTTTGAATTAAATTATTTCTTTAAAAGGATATGATTTACTCTTTCCCTAACTTTAATAAAAGGATAGATATCCCATATAATACAAATTATAAGTTTTAGTGAAAATGTGAATTTCTAAATGAGAACTAGTTGAATTAATAGTTCGCATGACAGGTCTTCATTTACCAGCAGATTTTTTACAAAAGCCAGAAATAAACATAGTTAAGGAACACTTTTTATGAATATTTACATGCTATATCATATATTCATATTGCACACAAATTACTTTTACTAATGAGAAATGTCTGCATGGAAAGGTTTCATATTGGTATTGGTATAATTAAGGCTCAAAAAATTATATTACACACTTTATGCATTTATTTAAGGGAAAGTATACAACAATAGTTTTTTCCTTTGATAGAAAATGTTACTGTCGCCTTTAGATGTGAAATTGGACAATTTGGGGTGAACTTAAGGTCATCTGGAACATGAAAATTGGAATTATAATCAATTGTGGAATATAGAAAGTGGGATTTTGAATACCTAGTAACGAAATTTGGAGATTCTTTAAAATTATATGCGGATTAACATGAAATTTTGTTGAAATCATTAGTCGGTTCCAATCATTAATTGAAGTTTTTATTGACAAAAGGGTGGTGTTTGCTAAACGAATGATATTTGAAAATCATAGCTCATCTGCAGTAGGTTTAACAAAATACATGGATTCTGTCGATCTCAACCTTCTAATATTTATTGGACGGTTAGGAACAGGTATGAGTATTTTTATTTTATTTTATCATATATGGTTAAAATTATCGGCGGTTATACTTCTCACCCCAACACACCTATAATAATTACAAAAAATGTTCTAAACATAAAATGAGTGAAAAAAACCCTTAAAATTGAATCGGTATTTTTTGTTATTTTATTTTATTTGAATTATTTTTTTATATATTGTACAGGTGCACCCCTGAGGAGTACCTTCAAATTTCATATAAACCTGGTTAAGGAAAAAGGTTATATAAGGTTGACACCTTAAAATGTAGAATTAAAGTGTACCTCTGAAATCATTAAAAAAATGTTGTTTTGATGTTAGAAAACATCTAATTGATCATCTCTACATTGAGATGTATATATATAGAGAAAAAAAAAGAGATTAAAATCCTAAAAAGAATTCATCTTGCAACACACTATTTGGTTTGTCTATTTTCAAGATTTTAATGTGTTTATAGATCTATTTAATTTAAATTATTTTTGAAGTTTAAAATTTTATAATTGTACTTACAAATAGATTCTGGCACTATCGTATGAATTTTCGACATCAAAATTGCATCTCATTACAAAGTTTGAATATGCACATTAATTTGATTGTCTAAGGTTATAACCTTATGTAAACCACCAAAAAAAAAAGAAAAAAAAGAGAAGCCCTTTAGTTATAATGTAGTTCCTATTCTCTCGTCATCACCATCCACACCATTATCGCATGGTCATGACTCTGAAGACCACTAATTGCATTTGGTCACAAGGACTATCATAGAGTTCCCCTTCATGAAATTGCTAGACTCGACCCTTCATCACTTTCCAAAACTTTATCCAATCCCAAATCAAATCCAACCACAAAAAATGAATAATAAAGAGCAAGTATACCATTCTCACTCGGGAGCATGGTTCATTCTACTCCCTTAGTCAAAAGGTTTATTTAGGAAGACATTTTTCAATATAAAAATTTGGAACTAATTAAGAATTTGTGGATGATTATTTTTAAAAAAATAGAAATTTTGAGTTTTTTTAACCCCTGTATCTCACGCTCTAATAAGTGGATGGTCTCTATTTAATCTCGAAACATTATTTTTTCAAGTATATAGAGCTCACAATTAGGAAATTATTTTTATTAATATTAATCTATGAAGATGTGACATCCCCAAAATTTGGGCTCCTACAATTGATTCTAGATGGGTCTTACCCGAGGTAGTTAATGTACATTCTACTCCCGCGGGAGAAGAATGTTTTTGGATAATAGAATAAAAAATATTTGTTCGCACGTGGAGCTAATAACTAATAAACATGCCAGTATTAACGCGAGTATTTTTTGCTACGTGCGAGGTTAAAGTCGTGTACGTAAAGGCTAAAAGCCGTCGCCGACCAATAATGGTGACGTCTCTGCAAGCACAAACACCCTTTAAAATCCCGTTTCCCCTTTTTCTCTCTAAAGTCTAAACAATTGAAGAAAGGGAGAGAAGGGAAAAAAAAGCCCTAATTCTCACTCTACTCCATTATTCTTCCCCATAATCACTCCTCAATTCTCCTCGAGTATTTCTATTCCAGGGCTTCTGTTTCATGTTTGTTTAGCAACTGTTCTTTTCGTGGCTCTTTCGTGGTTTTTTTTGGGCGAAAGGTGCCTGGAATTTGCAGATCTAGGGTTTTTTTTTTTTCACAGTTCGTTGCCCTATATTTTCTGTAAATTATGAAGGGTTTCCGTGATAACAACAAGGTTCCATTTGAGCAGAGTCCGGAGAGGGTGGACGAAGGGGAAAAGGAGAAGAAGAAAGGTAGGAGAAGGGCTAATCGAAAGCAAAGGCAGAACCATGGAGGATCTGGTTGTAGTTCAGGTGCTTTGTGCTTGTCAAGTTTTGGTCCTTTCCATTTGTTGTAGTAAATTTACTTTTTTGTGGGTTTTGTTTGAGTGATTCCTCTATGGCCGTGGAATTGATGATTATGGTGTAGTGTTCAATATGCTTCTGAGTAAATATGCTGTTTCTTTGGAGTAAGGCTGCGTAAATTTAGCATGATTTTGAATGAAAATTATGGCAAAACATTTATTTATCATATTTGTGGTTTTACCAATGAAGCCATGGGTTCTATCAGTTTGTTTATTATTCTACTTCTTGTGGGTGCTTTATTCTTCACGAGTCATGCCATTTCTTGTTTCCTCAAGGCTTAAATCAATCTTTTCATACTGACTTGTTTTCTGTGAAATGGAGCATAATCTGATGTCAGTTCAGGAGTGATACTTTGACCTTGCTGGGCCTTGTTAATTATTTTCTCTAAATCTTATTTTAACAAAGATGAAGGAAAAGTTTGTTATTCTATCTTCCATCATTAACTCTTTTAAAGAAACCTATTTCACATTCTATCTTCCATCATTACCTCTTAAAAAGAAACCTGTTGTGAAATATTAGTTGGTTATCTTCTATCTTTTTGAGCAAATTGTGTCTTGAAAAGTATAATAGATTGAGGATGTAGCCTCTATAGAAATTTGGGGGAAATTTGTCAACAATTATAATCATCAACCGTATTATTGATTTTAGAAAAGTAAAACTAGTACCATATTTTATTCTCGAGGACCCACTTTCTAGTACTGTTATTATTATTCTTCCAACTGGATTGGATCTGCCAGTTAGTCTCTGTTTGGGTGTTGCTGGACGCTTTCCTTCTTGCCTTCCCTGTGACTGAAAGGTAGGTTTTATGAACTCCGTACAAATCATTAGCTGGATTATCCAACTTAATAGATGATTTTGCTAATTTATATTGGGTTAGCATGGATGTTTAATATCTCATAGTGACAAATAGATGTTGTAAGAACTAGTGGATTTGGCTTGTTTGTATTCGGTGTTTTGGATTGGCCACTTGTTTTGGATTGCCCGCTTGTACTTTTTCTAATTATAAGAGTGACTTCTATATCTATAATTGTTATTGTTTACTGACTTTTTAAAATGATCTATTCACATGCCCATGCACTTGAGATATTTCATTGTTCTATGTGTAGATGGGTGTTTCCTTATTTTCGTGGACCAAAATAAAACTGTTTCCTTGCAGGCTCGTGTCTGGTTGAAGGCTATGGGCAGATATCAAACTGTTGTGATGCCTCTAATTATGCACAAGATACCATGAAGTCGTCCTCTTTACCTTATCAAAATTGTGTTGGGGGAAATGGCATGGTGTCAAATGACAATACCGGTTCAGAGTTTGGCCAACGAGAGTTTTCTCCAAAAATAATTTCATATCAGAGATCAAATAGGGCATCTGACATTTCGTTTACATCTCTACCCACAATGCACATACACAGTGGCGATGCATCAAATCTGAATTTGGGGTACTCACAAGATCAAGATATATTTTCATGTAATCTTGTTGGGGAAGTGTTTGCCGATATCTCAAAATCATGTCCAGATCCCATCACCAATGAGCATGTAACTGTTCTCTCTCCAAATAGAGAACTCATGCTTTACCAAAATAACGAAGGATATCATGATATGACCCAAAGAAAGTTCTCAGCTCACTGGTCTATCCAGTCTGTTAACGAGGCATTAGAGGTGTGCTTAAGAAATGTATTTCCTGGTTAACATGCATTCTATTACCTTCTTCAGTTGATTATAAGATGTCTGTTTCTCATTTTGCAGAAAGGCGATGCTTTCAAGGCATGCTTTCGTGTAAATGCGCATAACCGACTAGAGGTGTAGCTCTCATTTTCTTATCTGCCACAGAAATGCACAAAAAATCTTGTAGTTTTATGGTCTTGGAAGACTAACTCTCGAGTGTTTTCCTCTGCATTTTCAGGCTTATTGTACATTAGATGGAGTACCTACAGACGTTCTTATTAGCGGTTTTGCCGCTCAAAATAGAGCGGTATGGTCAAACATTTTTTTTGCCTGTTCATCTGGACTCTAAAATAGGTTCACATGTACAATGTTTTGATTCTATACGTGATATCATTACATCTATTGTTTTGCTGCACTGTATTCCTTTTAATATGTTGGGTGCAATATGTTAAATATGTTAATTTGAGTTCTGTAACATGGACACTGCTACAACTTTTATAGGATGGTATTTTTCTTTGGGGAAAGGTTTCTATACTTCCCTACAGCATAGAAGATCTATGCTTCCCCTACCATCCAGCTCTCCAATTTTGATCAAGAGAGCCACTCACCGTTTGATCTTAGATCTGACGTCTCAAAGTATTTTATTTTTAGTTTTTTTTATACAAATTGTATGAATATGAAATTTTGTACGTCCCCATCTTCTCATTGGGGCGCGCCTATAGAAAAGTTTTAAAAAATAAATTTTCAATAAAATATGACCAAAATAACCCTTGAAACTTTCAGGGGTATTTTGGTCATTTTATTTTATTGGAAATATTTTTTTAATATTTTTCGTTAGTGCGAGTTTAATAGAGGATTGGACGTCCAAAATTTGGTGTCAAAATAGTTTATATAAAAAAAATTAAAAATAAAATAGTGTCGAGACGTGACATTGTGATTGGGGGAATCTTAGCTCTCCATTCAGAATGGACGGTTGGATAAAGGAAAGTATATAAGTTTATGCTGTAGGGGAAGCATAGAAAGCTTGCCTTTGTCTTTGTTTGAGACTGGAAACTTAGAGGCAGTGGATTTTTATGTGGATTCTGACATTGCACTGAAATATGAACAACCTTTCTGACATATTGCATCCAACAATCACATCACATTTTCTGATTTGAAATTTGTTTGTCTGGAGCCCAATAACATCACGTAATTAGTTTTGTCTAGAGCCCAGTGAATCATGGGTTCCCATTAATACTTTCTTAGTATCTTGAAACACACATAAATATCAGTAAGAGTTCTTTATTTCTGAGTCCTTTAGAAGATGGCTAAGGGATCACTACCAAAATAAAAATGAGATATGCCAATGCTCTAATGTCCTGTTTAAAAAGATGATGCACTTCATCATGTGGCAATCTTGTATAAGAGTTCCCTGATTTTTGGCATCACTCGAAATGCTTCAAAAAGGTTCAGAGGTTCAGGAAGTGGTTCTGTACCCTTCTTATTTGGGTTCATGCAAAATAAGGTCTACAGTCTTAGTTGCCCTCCTGCCCATGAATCAAATATATGCGGTTTGGATCTTGGGACTTGGAAATGATCTGCTAGTGACTCAATGGGCATCTTCATTACTGTGGCCAACCCTCAAATGGTGATGATACAAGATGCTATTAGATCTTCACTGTTGTACCATCTCCGAGTTGGTTTTGGGTGTATCTACTCATTACAGAAAAGTAAATCTACATATTCTGCAAGTCGTAATTTATGTGGTACAATGGTATTCTGAAATTGATATCTATTTATATAGGGAAACATGCCTACATGCATATGTTTATATAGCATGCAGCAGGTTATGTGCTTGTATTTGTATTTATCTGTGTTTGTATTCATATATGTAAATATCTGTCCATGGCATATGCATACACTATTTTAGGACATGTGAAAATAACTTGAACAAATTGGTGTAATATATCAAGTAACAAACAAAGGGCACCTATTTTGTTCTGACCATTGTCTTCCTTCCAACCAGTGTAGCATATCTTTTATGTTGCTGCGAAGAATTATATTGTTTTTTCCATGAGGTGAGAACATTGGAATATTGACACTATTACTTTTCAACAGATTGAAGGTGATACTGTAGCAGTTATGTTGGACCCTGTGCCATGTTGGACCAGAATGAAGGGACTGCCTACTCATATATACAATTCTCCTCAGAATGATGACTGTTCTCCGCTCAAAGAATCAGTTGGAGTGAGTTCCAAAGGAAAAGAAAAGGTTAATGATGGCTATGAGTTTCCTGATTATGGAAATGGTAGCTTTCCTTTTGACAAGTGTTGTGAACTTGATGAAAAAACTAGCAGGTGTGAAACTGGAAATGGATTTGAATTTGGTAATTTTGGTTACCTTATGGATACTGTCAAAACAACTCGTACAAATGAGGAGCCGAAGAATGCTGCAAGTGCACTAGAAAATCTTTGTACCATCTTGAAGTTGTTTCCAATGAAAAGGCCAACTGGTAGAGTTATAGCGATCATTGAAAGATCTACTCGACGTGATGCCATAATTGGTTATCTTGGTAGTCAGCATTGGATTTCTTTCAAGGACCTTACCATGAAGGAGCAGTCCATAGGCAATCAATTTAAGAGAAACCAGACCCTCACTTCATCTCCTGGAGAATATGTCCAATTGACCCCAACTGATGCAAGATTTCCCAAACTTATGGTCCCTTTGAGCGGATTACCGGATAGCTTGAAAGAAAGGTTGCAAAATGGTGATGAATTTGTTGAAAAGGAATTGGTGGTTGCCCAAATTGTTAACTGGCAGGAACAAAGCCTTCTACCTCTGGCTCGCGTTAAGCAATGCTTGGGACAAGGTGGAGAAATTGAAGCAGAGATTGCTGCGATTTTATTTGAGCGTGCAATTCAAAGTGCTGAATTTTCCCCCGAGTCACTTGCCTGTCTCCCCAAAATTCCTTGGAAAATACCTGCGAAAGAGATAAAAAGAAGAAAAGATTTGAGGGACCTTTGCATTTTCACCATTGATCCTTCTACTGCAACTGATCTTGACGATGCCCTATCATTTGAATATTTGTCTGAGGACGTTGTTAGATTCGGAGTTCACATTTCTGATGTCTCATACTTTGTTCATCCAGACACAGCGCTAGATATGGAAGCCCAAGTTCGTTCCACCAGTGTCTATCTTATTCAACATAGAATCCCCATGTTGCCTCCTTTACTTTCAGAGGACTTGGGATCCCTTGTTCCTGGGGTTGATAAGCTTGCCTTTTCAATTATATGGGACATAAACTTTGCTGGTGAGATCATTGATCATTGGATTGGCGGCACTGTTATTCGGTCATGTTGTCAGCTCTCTTATCAACATGCACATGAGATTATAAATGGTTCTTCTGATTTGCAAAGATTTATTGCCTCTGAAGATGGGTGGCCTGAACTACATGGGAAATTTGAGTGGAAAGATGTTATTGAAGCAGTGAGAGGTCTTCATGGAATCTCTAAGAAGCTGAGAGAAAAGAGGTTTGAAAGAGGGGCTCTGTTGCTTGATAGCTCCAAGCTTGGTTTCTTGTTCGATGATGATGGAATACCCTATGATAGTACTTTTAGCGAGCGTAAAGATTCTAGTTTTCTTGTGGAGGAATTCATGCTCTTGGCAAATATGACTACTGCAAGTGTTATTTCTAGGGCATTTCCTGAATGTGCCCTTTTGCGTAGGCATCCAGAACCAAACTCGAGGAAACTGAAAGAGTTTGAAGCTTTTTGTGGTAAACATGGATTTGAGTTGGATACTTCTTCATCTGGTCATATTCATTTGTCTTTGCAAAAGTTAAAGGAAGTGCTAAAGGATGATCCTGATTTATTTGAGATTCTCATTTCAAATGCTTCCAAGCCAATGCAACTAGCTCAATACTTCTGTACAGGAGATTTAAGAGATAGGGAAAGTGAGTGGGCTCACTATTCTTTGGCAGTCCCTCTCTATACCCATTTTACATCACCATTGAGAAGATACCCGGATATTATAGTGCACCGTACATTGACTGCTGTACTGGAAGCCGAACGGATATATCTCAGGCAACAGAGACCTGTTCCCAAAGCAATTAAGGGGGGCCCTGCAGATGAGCATGAAATGGTCAGGAGAGTTTTTTCGGGTCTGAATTTTGACGAGGATGCTGCGAAATCTAAGGAAGGTCGGGATGCACTTTCAGCTGCTGCTTTGAAGCATAAAGCTCCTACTTGTGCAGAACTTGTAGGAGTTGCTGCTCATTGCAACGAGAGGAAGCTGGCCAGTAAGCATGCTCAGGAAGCTGGCACTAAGCTGTATCTTTGGGTGCTTCTCAAGAAGAAGCAGGTTCATCTTTGCCTTTTACCTTATTCTTGTTATCTTTTCTATAAGAATTACATTGCGTAATATTGTTTTTCTTTTGTTTTGCTGAGCTCTTGATGGCTTTTTGTATTCCTTTGTCTGAACTTTCTTCTTTTTTCCTGGTGATCATGGGCTTGGTATGAGCTTGAGAGGTTATGACATCTAATTGTGGACAATTTCATGCTAGTACATAGACTTTTCAATCCATGGAACTTCCTATCATGCTGCCTGACCTTTTTTTGAAGGATGTTTCTGTGGATGGTACTTCCTATCATATTGCCTTGCCTTTTTTCTTGCAGATGTTTGTGGTTTAGTATTGGGAACTCGAATACTATGCATTTGTTTTTATGCCTCTTGCTTCTCATTTGTTTTCAATGAATCTATTATCTTTTATCTGGTAAGAGTAAATTTTACATTTTTTTAATGTCTGTGTTTGTCCTTACTGTTGGTGCACTTGTGTAAGTCATTCCTTTGTTAGGGCTGGAAAAACGGAAGAATCCGAAGGAAAAGAATGTGATTACATTTGGGATATCTGAATAGTATTTTTTTTAAGGGAAAATTTCATATAGGCCCCTAATTCTTCATGTTATTTCATGGTAGATCCTCCTTCTGTTTTTATTTCAAGCAGCATAAAGAAATCTTTAAGGATTTCACCGTACCCCCTCATCTCTTATTTCCTTCTTTTATAATGGGTGAAAAGGGAAAAATATAGTTAAAAAGTTTTTAGGTTGAAATGGTATAAAAAGATTTGTTGGGGTTAATTTTTATAGTCAAAAGTCAATAAAAGAGGGAGATAAGAGATGAGGGGTTACGATGAAATATTTAACGGTTTCTTATCCTGCTTGAAATTAAAACAGGAGGAGCCATGAAATAATATGAGGAATTAGGGTCTATACGAAATTTTCCGTTTTTTGAACTTAACTACCTTTACTGAAGATGTCCGTCTCTGTTTTCCTGTCTCATATGATGTGCTGAAACATAATTGCATTACTATATATGGTTCAAGAACCTTTATGATGTTTGTAATCCTCCTAGAGTGGGTTTAGTGAGCCCACCTAATGACATTAAGTCATCTACATGATCAATAAAATTTTTCTTTAGAGAAACTATGTGAACACTCTCGAGACTGGCTAAAGGAACCACATCTTTCTAGTTTGTTGGCTTTCCCTATTTTAAATGGTCCATAGAAGGCTTTCCCTATTTTAATTGGTCCATAGAAGCTAACATGACTCCAAAAGTGTCCTTCAATGTTCCCCACTCTATAAGGATAGGGCATAGTTTCAAAAAAGCAGTCCCCCTAGTGCCTAGGCGGGCTAGGGGGACCTGGGCACATTGCCAAAGCTTGGGCAGACCAACTAGGAGGGGGCGTATGCATAGGGACCCTAGGCTTAGTTTGGTGGGCGCAGGGACTGCTCTTGCCTTGGTGAAAAAATACTCTTTGGGTGTGACTTTTTGGTTTTTTTTTTTGTTTGGATCATAAAAAATGCATGAATATGCATTTTTTTGTTCATGCATTTTTTATACAAAGTCTGGACCTAAAATAGGATCCTGGACTGCCCTTGCTCCCTTTTGAACCTAGGCCACCTAGATCCCTTGGTGCCTGTCGAGGCGCTAAGCGGCCTAGACCCCCCCGGCCGCCTAGGGGCTGCCTGACCTTTTTTGAAACATTGGGATAGGGTCATCCTAGATCATTGAAGGAAAAATCGGGCGGTCTAATCGGTAACTGCCAGGTTCAATCGAAACCGGCCACTAGCTGGTTCTGGTTTCGTTAGATTTTGGTGACCGCCTGGGTATTTTTAAATTTTTTAAGAATTATATAAATTGTCAAAAAAGAAGAAATTTTGTTTGTATTTTTAATTTTTTTTATCATTATGGCAAAGATTAGAAATTGTTTTGCCCATTAATATTTATTTTTAATTTTCCCATTTTTTTGGAAAGTTTCAAGAATACCCTTGGGCACAAATGGATTCTTTAAAATCCATTTCTTTCATTAATTTGCAACTTGGATTCTTTAAAATCATTTCTTTCATTAATTTTCAACTTCATTTGGATGTGTTTTGTTTAATCATTCTTTAAATATGCTTTTCATGTTTTTATTAGATTTTTTTTTTTTTAACACTTTTTTGACCGCCCAAGACTTGCCTAGTTAGAACAGTTGAACCGGTTGATTTATCGGTTAGGCCTGTTGAACCGCTTCTGGGTTCATGTCCGGTTAACCGTTTCGGTTCGATATTTCCTACACTGTCCTAGATTGCTATTGAGCTCCAACTATACTTTTTTGGGGGCAGGAGTAGGAGCTTGTGATTGACCCTATAGCTAAAGCTTCCCCACTTTGGAGTGCCTAGAAATGCTGTTCATAGAGCGGCTTGGGAGTAGCCTGATATATGTGGGTTATATAAATGGTTGTACCCCTTGTAATACATGCATACGTACATGCATAAATAAACACACACAGACACACCATAGATGTATGTATGTAGTATGTATGGAAATATGTCTTTGAGCCCTCTCGCATGTATAGGCCTAATCGCTTAGATTCAACCTCCCAGATATGGATTCTGATGTGTATGCACATTTTTAAATTTTATTTTATTTTTTCTGCAAATCCTTTTAACTTGAAATTTTGGGGAGTGCTGGCTGTCGTTCACTCTAGGCTATCAGGCTCACAAGAGTCCATAGAACCCACCTACTCCCCCTGCAGTGGTGCCCCCCATGGCTCACAAAATCATTCACACACGCATACACATATATGTTATTTTATTTTTAAAGTAATATTAAAAAAAAAAATGTATGATTCACATTTTTAGCATTATGTATTTTTTTTTGGAAACTGTTAACATTCTAGCATTTCATACTCACTTGCGTAATGAAACTTCTATAACTTGATAATCATGTAAAAAAATTAAGAAAAATGAGATTGTCAGGCCGTGATATGAACTATACTTAGGAATCGCCCAAGTCCTTATAATAAACTCAGTTGGATTGGCAGTTTACCGTAGTGAACTGCCCTGTTCTGGACAACCTAGACGACTCCCCAATTTGGTACTAGGTTACCCCTCGGGTTTGAGCCAACTCAGGAAATTATCATGTTGGCTCACCAATTTTCAATTGTTGATGCAAATCATGATGATGAAAATGGAGAAAAAAATTGTCGATAGGTGGTCGTTAGTGAGAAAATCATCAGGAAGCAAAATTACAACATGAAATTAAACATACTAGTTTCAACATTCAAAACCATTTCTAACTCATGGGATTTTGATACCTTACAACTAGGATTGTGCCCCTATTTCTAGTAGGGTCGCATTCCCCTTCCATAGGGATTGAGATCCTTTTAGTCAGGAATCGAGATCCTTTTATTTTTATTTTTTGGCTTCAGTTGGAGATATGATGAGGGAAAGTAGACTTAATTGGGCTGGCCATGTGCAACGTAGACCCAATATAACAACGGTTAGGAGGTGTGATTTAGTTCAAGTGGAAGCTCTAAAAGGGTAATGGAAGGCCCAAACAGACATGAATAGAAGTAGTGAGAAAGGATGTGGGGACTTATGGTCTTACTGAGTGTATAGGCCTTGATCGAGCAGAATGATTGAGCGGGAATGGGGACATGAGCTTATCTCAGGCTCGGTCTCGGGCTTGGGCTCGGGCTCGGGCTCGGGGATATCTGGAGCAAGATTTCAAAAGGGGGTTGCTACCCCTCAATCTAGCTCCTTGCACTATGGTCCTAGCAAAGAATGGATCGTGATTCTAGGTTTACATCATGCAATGCTTCAATCCGTGAATTACTTGCCTATCTTGTGCTGTGAAATTCTCTCAAATCAAAAGGTGAAATAATTGCATTGCAAATCTAAATATTTAAATCATCTTCACTAGTGAAAAGTCCTCTACAAATTTGTAACTTCTTTTTAAATACCTGAGGAATATCCAATGTGCTCTACTTCTGTAACACTGGGCTGTTGGCCCTTTTGCTGAAAAGGAACCAGAGACTGGTAACCAAGAAGCATTGAGATTCAGTCATTACCATCATGGTCATAACCCAAGAAACACCAAAACAGATCAAGAAGAGGTTCAAACTGCCTCACGAACAAGTGAATTAGAAAAATGCGATCCATAAATACTTCCTTCCCTACATAAGATATATGCTCAAGAAACTACAATGTTGTGGATGGTCTGTCTTATTTGAGAAAGTCTACTAATTGATCTCTAAATTCCTAAGATCCTTTCTAAACTTAGTATAAATTTTTCTTAATTGTTTTTCTTTTTAAAATACTTTTTTGGCTTTGGTTTTGATACCAAACAGACCTCTTTTGTTTTTCTATAGTTTCAGATGCTAAGCGTGCTTTTGTGCATACATACATGAACTTTAAACTTGAGTTTTGGAATCTAGAAGATTGAAACTTGCGCAAGCTTGAAAGTTGAACTTGAAATAAAAATCATTTAAGTCCTATGACATTGTGAAAATGGCCACAGGCTGTCCTTGTGGGATATTACAAACCATTACAAACCAAGATAAGTCATATCTTGCATCTGATGCCAAGCCTTTGTCAATAGAATCACCCCCCTCCTCGACATGGTGCTCTTCCTCTGCTATCTCTTCTAAGCCAGCCTCCTCCTTTTTCTTTATTGTCTTCATGCACTTAAATAGCTAGTGGTCCGAATGTGGGTTTTAGGGGTTTAAGTATACCCTAAAATTGGGTCTTGGGGTTTTCGTATGCCTAAAAAACACTTTTCTCCCACTTTTAAGGGGCAAAAATGACAAATTTTGCTCCTTTGGCCCATTTCTTTCCTATTGGGTGCTCACCTTGGTGCTTAGGCCACTTCGGAGGCCTGCCTCAGGTGACCCGCCTTTCTTAGGCAGGCTTGCAGTGCTTCATTGTGGGCTTTTTTTTTTCGTTTTTTTGTATTTTTTTGTTTTTAGTAAATTATGTAAAACCTACATGTTTCAGAGAACAAACTCTGTTGGCATTGCACATTAACTCCAAATCTGACCATTCTGTCACTTAAATCCTAACCCTCACACCTTATCCCACTACAGAGATACCCTTTCCGCATAGTTGACACCATAAACCTGACCAAATCCCATGTCCCTCCCCTCTCTATATGGCAACTATTAATTAAGCACATAGCTCTGGCAGATTGACCTCCACATGCTACCCCAAGATCTGCTGCAATTTTTCAGGAAAATATTCTTAGTTAACTGTAACTGCCCGATTCCTCTAGACTACTCAAACCTTGGGATTGTATGCTACACATTTATAGATGAAACCTGCATTCTGCCCTCCGCAAAGGATGAGAAATAAACTAGAATACCGTCTAGAGCAGCTTGTTGACAATAATTAAGATACATCCAAACGCTAAAAATTGAAACTTCTAAAAATTTGATTTCTTTCTCATATTTCTAGTTGCTATCTATATTTGTTTGTTGTGTTATGAGCCTGGAACACCATTAGGAAACTGTTTTGCCTATTTTTGGCTATAAGTTGCGCCTAATTCACTTCCGCGAGATGGATCTGGACCCTAGTTACATCTGACAATGTTTGGGTGTATTTTGGATCAATTTGATTCACAAACAACCCAAAGTGTCATCAAACCAAGGCATTGAACTGGACACAAGTGGCTACATTTATTTTGAAACAAGGGTACAAATCCTAGGTATGGACATCCAGGTTCTCTTTCATCCCAACAAGCCTCAAAAGGCAGGTATACTGGAGAGGAGCTGAAACATTGGTGGTCCACCACCTTCAAAACTCGATTGCCATCCAAGCTAGCAGTCATCACCTGATATAGACCGGACTGTCAAATCTATGCAAAAGGGTCACCAAAAATCAAAAGGTTTATGGCCCAACAATGAGACAAGGAGCCGCTCAAAGCCTCCACTGAAGGGCTCAAAACACAGTGGAAATAGGTGGAAGTTTAATTAAGGGTTATTCCAAACCTACCATCCAAGTTTCAGGTCATTCGGTCATAAATTGCGCCCATTGTTAAGGTCTTAAAATCAAAGGTCACAATCCTAGCTGATAGAGGTACTGTCATACATACAGTTCGTCGAAAAGGGGTCTAGTTAACAAAGCAATGATAAGAAATGGTCTCTTATAGAGTTGAAACTTAAGAGTTTAATCTAAGCCATTCGAAGCTCATTCCCCAAATTTGAGATCATTTGGATGTCGGTTGGCCCACTTTTTGAAGACAAAAATATTAAATTCACGTTTTCCACTGCTGGTGTGATGGTTGATGAGAAGGGTTTGCTTCCTACACCATTCTTTTAAAATGGCGCATCACTCTGAGCTGCATATGCAAAAAAAATGTGATGCGCCAGTATTTGCGGCTTCATCGAATACATCGCCTTCATTGGCTGCATTCCTGCATTGAAATTTCTTTGGGTTGTTTGGTAAGATGTTCCTACTCTTTTTTCTTGGCAGAGTTGGGGTTGGTGGGGGGGGGGGGGGGGGTAGTTGGGGGATGTCTTCTGCATCTTCAAGTAACAAGAATCTGGCATGGAAATATGTAAACTAAAAACCTTAAGGATTGAAATTATGTGAGAGGGTAATTTCCTGTGAAAGGAACACCTAGCTGTTATTACTGGAAATGTTAAAGCATGCACACAATCAACCTTTTAGACTGGAAGAGAGATTAGGGCATACATAGAGAGCCAAGAAAAAGGAAAAGAAAAGAGAAAAAATGAGACCGAAGGAATTGATAGAAGAAGTTAAAGTATTCGATGACTTGTCTGAATGAGAGTTGAGAGTTGATTATCTTTTTCTTTTATATGTCATAAATTTTTCGTCTTTGTCCCGTGTGAGTTTAAATTTTAGATTTTGGATAATTTATATGATATGGAATGGATTGCTTTTTTATGTGGTAATTAGAAGTTAGAACAAACTCTATACTCTTTATCAGCCTACCAGGGGACTGAAAGTCTTAGACAACTATTATAAAATTATGGAATGGATTACTTTTTTATGTGTTAATTAGAAGTTAGAACAAACTCGATACTCTTTATCAGCCTACCAGGGGACTGAAAGTCTTAGACAACTATTATATATATTGAATAAGTTAAAATACCTAATATCACATAAATCACATTTATGTTTTTTTATGCATTATTATAATTTTTGTATTTTATATATATATTTTAAAATCATTGACCATATTTGAGGTGATGTGCCCACATCGGGACAACATCGTAGCCTGACTGCATTGGTCCTGCATCCCACATTTGAAAACACTGCCCTGCACGACGGCTGCATTCATCCTCGACACTTCTTTCTTCAAATCCCAAATGATACGGTGGTTTGAGCACAAATTTGGGGAGAATGATCCTCTTTCACTACCCTACAAGTTCATATAAATATTGAAGGGGTTTATGCCAAGATTGGGGATCGAATCAAATATCAAATTAAGGATTGTAATAGGGCTGCTGCCTGGATTAGACGGGGTGATTATTGAGGCGTGTTTCTTCAATATCTCCCTCTTCCTTGGGTCGTTTTTTTTTTAATGAAACGTGAGCGAAAATGATATTGATTTAATGCCCTTCAAATCAATCTAGGGGTTTAAATGAATTTTCAGGACTTAGGATCGCAAATTTAGGGTCACTGGAAGTAGTGCTGCACACAGTCGAAAACTGAGAAAGAACACTTAATTGATTTGAATGACACAAAATATAGGTATTTTTCAATGGGGTTTGAAACATGTGATACTCAACTCAATTCCCGACAAGTCTATGGAAAGAAATCCGGCCAAAAACCATATCAAAATGGGCCAAATAAGCTTGAAAAGATTCAAAGCTGAATTGACAGTGAAAGAGGCTTTAATTTTCTTGGGGCATAGCTTGGAAATTTTAGCCCAAAGTGTGTAACTAACTTGCCCCCTCAAAAAAGTTGCTAATTTTACCCCCAAAAGTTATAAATACCTCATGCCTAGGCCATTTGAGGTTGTCTCTGGAGGTGATTCTTCTGAGATTAGTCCCTTGTCTTGAATGTCTTGGAGCATTCTAGGCTCTGCGTGTGTGTGTGTGTGAGAGAGAGAGAGAGAGAGAGAGAGAGAGAGAGAGAGAGAGGGCCTTGGGTGTGAGATTCTTGACCTAAGGAGGACTGAGACCAAGTGATCTAGGCAAAAGGGCGCTCTAAAGTGAGAGTGCTTTGCATATATTCATAGAGTTCTGTCCTAGAGTGGAGATTCTCAACCTAAGGGGCACTGAGATTGAGTGATTAAAGTAAGGAAGGGAGACTTAGCAAGAAAAATTCTCTTGAGACTAAAGGCCAACATAAGCTAGATTGAAACCCAACCTCATCTCCAAGAGAATGTGTAATTGAGAGAGAATTGTGTTGAAAAGACAGAGTCCCCTTCTCATATCACAAGCTAAGCGAGCTTATAATCTGGCCCGGTCATATCAAGTGTTCTATATTCCAATTTCTTTCAATTTTACTTCCCTTGAAAGGTCAATTGGAGGTATTTCTCCCACCGAAACATGGGAGATTGTAAAGGTCAATTGGAGGTATTTCTCCCACCAAAACATGGGAGATTGTAAAAAGCCCAAACTAGGTTCCCAAACTCTTCTGTGCATCAAAAATTGAGATTCATATCGTTTTTTGTCAGTGTTTTCTTCGACTTCTCTGGTTTATTTTATTAAGATTCTCGAATTCATCTTCCACCACCAAACCACGAATGCGGGTTTCCAATGATTGGTAAGCTAATCCGTGCTATGTTTGGTATACCTCGTTAAAACATAGTTGTTGGGATCGGGAGTGAATTGGGAGCAGGATAAGGATGGGAGTGGGGGTCATCAAATGCTAGAAGATTCTTACGGTTGGGAGCGTTGTCCATATGATGCATATGTTAAGAATTAAGATCCCTAAATGCTAGGGATCTTGCTCCTAACCTTAAGGAGTATATATAGTCTAGGACTCAATATTCATTCTCTTTAAAGTAGGGATCTCTTTGTTTATAGCCATCAAGAAATGTAACTATATTAAAAGTATAGTTGCATTGCATGTAGGTTTGAAAATAGTCATTTGGTTGTTATCGTGATCCTCAAGGTTGGGATCAAGATCCCTAACAGAGGAGGTCGAGATACCGAAATTTAAAAATTGTGATCCTATGAACATCCCTTTCCCAAAATGTGGAAACGAGATTCTGGAGCTGGATCCCGACCTAGGTTGGGAGATCCCAACAACTATGCTATAAAAGGTGAGTTATCATTCCTGGAATAAGTTACAAACAGCATTTCAGGATTCTGTCAGTTTCCATGTCCTTCAGGAAGTGTCTAAAATTTGCATGTTTTGTGTTGATGTATGTTTTTGTTTGTTGCCTTGGTTAGTGTATGTTTCTTTGATTGTTTGGTTTTATTCTTTGACCCACACCATGTCTCCACTGATTATAGATTTCATAGAACAAAAAGTGTTCTCAAGTAGCTGTCACTATTTTTGCCCCTCTACAACTGGCAAAATTAATGAAAACTAATATGAAAATAGCCTTTTGAAACATATATTTTTTCCCATTTACTTTGTGGAAGTTTATAGGGTTGACAAAATTGTTCTGCAAATTACTTAGTGCTTCTATATAGTTGATTATTTCTTCTCTATTCTTTTAATGCTTTTGGCTTTGGCAGACCTTTATAACAGAGGGCAGAGTCTTAGGACTGGGGCCAAAGTTCATGAATGTTTACATCACTAAGCTTGCTGTACGACTCTCTCTCTTGCTCTCTCTCTCTCTCTCTCATGAATTCCATGTCCTTGTGCCAATGCTGATTACATGATTGATATAATTTTACCAGATGCAAAGCCGCATATATTATGATGACGTCGAAGGGCTGGTCGTCCATTGGCTCGAGGCTACAGGCACATTGGTATTGGACCTATATCCATTGAAACGTTCCCAGAGAAAGGGTCACCTTGGGAAATCTCGAAATCTAGATGATTTTGCCCTAACAATCAAAACAAGCGACTTGTCCGAGCCCACCTCCGAGCAGGAAGTTCGTGATGAGAATATTACTCATGAAGCCACACCAGGTTCATGTCTAGTGGTCAACCCCTATAATAAACAAGTGCGGCAAAACCAGGCTGTTGATCCAGCTGTTTTCCCCTTGACTTTGCAATATCTATCAACTGTTCCTGTGTCGGTCAATGCGGTGGGTGGCGAGAGAAGCCGAATGGATATTGCAGTGAGGCTGTACGCGAGCTCTTATCTGATTTAAAGGATTGCTTGATGTGGTTGCCTATTTAGAGAGATTTGAAAGGAAAATGATAGGGAACTCAGCCGGCATGCCTATGCAAAAGGCTGACAAAACTATGATATGTTTGGGTTTTGGGGGTGCTAAGTTGAGAAATAGAATATAGATGAAAAAATTGGAAGCAAAGAACGCTTGCTTGGGGTATCAGTTAGTTTTAGGTGGCAAGCTTCCTCTGTAACTTAGTGGGGAGTGTGATGTAGATAGGTATGTGTGTGTAGAGAAAAAGAAAGTGTCATTTTATGGTTAATGATGGGGATGGAGTAGGTTGATGCTGGGAGTGTAATTAGCTAACGTTTTGCAGGTAAAAGTCGGTGCTGTACAGGGATGCGAATATGGCAAGGGTTTGGTCCCCAAGGATTTGAGGATGGAGTTTGGGGAGCTATCCTATATTAGGTTTATGTGCTTTTCTGGAATCAGCCTAAAGTTTTTTGCTAGGCTTTTTCCACTTGATGTGCCTTTTACTGAAGCCCTATTATTTTTTCAAGGGCTAGGCCTGCTCTTCCACTTGAAGTTGCTGTTGTACTTCACTTACTTATTTTCAATGGTTTATAATCTGTTGCATTCCATTAATTTGGAAGCTTGTTTATTCTATAGTTGTGTTTGTTGTTTCTTTAGATGTTTGGGTGGATATTTATCAGTTGCAATGGTTTGCTGCTTCTTGGAGGCTAGGGTTTACTGGTTCTTCAAAGTATATTGGAGCTGCGGCCCTACCAGAAAATTGCCTATTTAAGCGATTGTTGTTATAGATATAATAGCCAAGTTGTTTCCTGAGAGGTAGTAGAGGACTAAATACTAGTTGACACCTTGATTTTTGTTTCCTTTGTTGTTGTTGTTGTTGTTTTCCTCCTGTTTTCAGTTCCTTTGTTGTTGTTGTTGTTGTTGTTTTCCTCCTGTTTTCAGTTTTAAAGCAAGGTTTTTTAGTGCTATAGGTGTGGTCCTCTCATATAATTGTCCAAGCGGTTCCACTTTGAAATCACGAAGGTTATATGGTATGCTTTATTTAGATGAATTAATGCATTTCTACTACTTTCTGGTTGATATTTGGTTGGTGTTGCGAACAAAATGCAGTGTTTTGGTAGTCGGATGAAATCTCTGAGTGCCCCACACCTACTTGGGTTTCTAGAATGGCACCTGGAGGAGCCCCTCCACAACAATAGGGGTCGCACTGGGTCAGGTCAAAGGTTGACCCAGACCTGACCAGACTAGGTTTCAGCCCTCGGTTGGGTCCGGTCCAGACCAGACCAGACCAGTGGCGTCCAAAATGGGACCACCTGACCCGATTGCCACCCTGGCGGTGCCGATCTCTGTCTTTGAGGAGCACCAGCACACATTGAGGCCCAAATTTTCCTTTTTGATTGTAAATATCTGTAACCAATCCATAATGGAGAGGAGTATCAGCGAGAGTTCACTATCCTTAGCAGTTGACTAAGGAAGCTGGGAGTACATAGTCTCCCTCTTACGCCTTGCGCCACGTATTCCAAAACTGTATTGTTTGGTCCTCTCATGAGGATGAGATGTTTTTTCTCTGCCTATCGTATTTCCGAATGTCCACACATACGAAAACAGGACACCCCCTTTTTATAAGTAAACCGTTAATGGGCAGGATACCCTCTTTCTAAGTAAACCGCGTTATGGGCATTATGCCCTCTTTTAAAGTAAACCGCATCGATCTAGTTATGGGAATGTCTTCTTTCTCTGCCTTGCTTATTTCCAAATGTCCGCACACTCGAGAAAACAGGACACCCTCTTTGTAAGTAAACCGCATCGAGACACCCTCCCTCTTTGCAAGTATTCTAGTTATGGGCAGGGCACCATCCCTCTTTGTAAGCAAACCGCATCGATCTAGTTGTGGGAATGCCTGCCTCGCTTATTTCCAAATGTCCACACACTCGAGAAAAGAGGGCACCCTCTTTGTAAGTAAACCTCATCGATCTAGTTATGGGAATGTCCAAACTGAACTAAACCTCATCGATCTAGGTATGGGAATGTCCAAACTGAACTTAAAAAGTTTTACACTGATTGCCGTCTGTTACACATTTGGTGGCTTCAATGTAATTAAGTGCATCGAACATGCTGGTTATGATGCCTTCCAGGTGTAAATCCATGCTCTCTGCGACTTGAAGCCTTTTGATTGTACGCACTATAATGAAGTCATAGATATGTATCGCTCCATTGCATTAGGACTTCATGCTAGCAAATGAAATGTTACTTGGAAAAGTAGATAGAAATGAGTTTATTATTGTCGGTAAATACCAGTAGAAACTGTCCATAAGAGGAAGGAACACAGATTTACAAAGTGATTTTTGAGATAAAGATAAAATAAAAGATGATGTCTTAATTTGGTTTGGTGGTGGAAAGTTGAAGCAGGTTTGAGATGGTTGATGCCCAAACATTGCATTCCTTTTCCTCTTTGAAGGTGAAGAAGTATTTGTGGTCGTGACTGGTCCTTATACCAATGAAGGAGAAGCCATTCACTTCATTCGTGAAGCAGCATCTTCCTTCCCAACCTTCTCCATGGTTTTCCATCATTTCCACAATTGTATCTGATGAATTAAAATTAAATAGTTAGTTTTGATGGGAGAAAATCACCAAGCCAAGGGTGGGAAATCTCATATTGTTACATGTACGGAATATGTTCTATCTTTGCATATGGGACACACTTAAATGTTTTGGGTTATGTTATGGTGCATGGCCATGTTTTGAGCTGGTGTTGGAAACGTCGGGTTCGGGCTCTGATTTGCCAGGGTTCCGAGCCCAAGTCACCTGAGTGGGGGACTATGTTATTTCTACTAATAAACATTAAAATGATATGCAAAAGTAGGGATGCTGAGGCGATTCTTGGGTTTTTTGACTCAGAATCACCCGACGCTAGCAATTCTCAGTTAGCTTGGCATTTTTGAAAATCACAGCTGTGCACAATCTTTTGGGTTTGTGACTTTGTGCTAATTAACCCGTAGGGAAAATGGGCATTTACGCATTTTCCATGTACTAGTTTCTTATTTTTTATCATGATTGTTTACTTTAAGACCATTTATTTTTGACACAAAGAGGTCAGAATCACTTTTAGCCATTTGATGTGAAATTCAATAAATGTAAGCGTCACAACATTCAAGAAATTTTATTTTGGACTTAATACTCAAATGATGACACATCCTCAACCACCAAATTTCAAATCTAACGGTCAATAAAGATTTTAACATCCTTGTATAAAAAAATAAATGCTCTAATTATATATATTTCCTATTTTATCTTTTTTTTTCTTTTTCTTTTTGACAATTCTACATGATTATTATTTGTCTGTTGTTATTAGCCACGAGCAACTTACGATATGTAGAGGTAGTAAAGATGCCTCCCCAGTGCTTGTTTCTAAGTCTAAGGAACACATGTGACTGCTTCATATAGATATACACTCTCTTTAGCTTTGTCTTCCCTGTCAACAACAATCCAAACAATATGTAATTGTTATTAACCTTTTAGTATGTGAATATGGTTTGCAGCGGTTTGTAAAATGTATTTAGTAGATTTTGCAAAATTCCTCTGTTTTTAGGCCTCGTTTGGATGTCCTAACAACTCTACCAAGGGAATTAATTATGAATATGTGGAAGGATAGGGTTTCTTGAGTCCATATAGAAATGGGCTGCCTCTTAAAAATCTATTCTTGAGATGGATTTTTGGATCTAATTTTTAAGG
This sequence comes from Amborella trichopoda, assembly GCF_054954075.1. NCBI lineage: Eukaryota > Viridiplantae > Streptophyta > Magnoliopsida > Amborellales > Amborellaceae > Amborella > Amborella trichopoda. The sequence goes on from NC_142339.1 coordinate 8,166,827, forward strand.
ACATAATCTCTAACATAGAGATCATGAATATAGAAAAATAAATAAATTTTAAAAATTTTAAAATAATTTTATAAAAAAAATATTTGGACTGTTAGTTTCAGTTGTTTTTAGATGGACCACCCATTTGAATGAGTTAGCGACATTATGGTGGTGTTTGTTGACAAGCAGTGTTACAAGAAAGGGCTCACCAGTGAATAATAAAGCTGACTACACTCTTATGTTCTTTATTTTACATGAGCGTAATCATTGTTAAAGGTCCCTCGACAGTTTAGAGCTGGTTATTTTTTGGAGTAGTTTAGTTTGGATGGGATTTTGATTTCTACCCGTGATAGGAATGGAGCTCAAAACATTATTTTGTGGTAATTTACTATTCCGACGACCTAGACTTCAACTTATTCCTAATCGGGGTGGCAATGGGTCGGGCAGGCCTAGATCCGAGCTCGAGAAAATGATATGGTACCTGGGTCTAGACCCAAAAATATACTGTGGGACCTAGATCCGATCAGACCCAACTTAAAACTTAAAATATCTATGTATTTAAATATATTTCATATATTGGGACCTGAAAAATATTATTGGACCCCGACCCGACTGGACCTAGACCCAGACCTGAATAGTGTTCGGGTCTAAGATTTGGATCCGAACCTAACCCACTAAATCCAATTTTTGGACCCATACCCAAAACCGGATCGGGTCCGGGGTCCAATGCCACCCCTAATTCCTAACGAAGTTTTAGAGTTTTGTTACCATTAGTCACCCTTCGGGTCCCGCGTCAATACGTTATCTTGTGGCAACTTCACTATCCTGACAACCTAGCCTTCAACTTATTCCTAATAGGGGAGGCAATAGGCCGGGTAGACCTAGATCCGAGAAAATGATATGTGACTTGGGTTTGGACTTGAAAATATACCGTGGGACCTAGATATGATCGGACCTAACTTAAAAATTAAAATATCTATGTGTTTAACTATATTTAAATATATTTCATATGTTGGGACCCAAAAAATATTATTGGCCCCGACCCAATTGGACATGGAGATCTGAATAATGTTCGGGTCCAAAATTTGGATCCGGATACCGGATCCAATTTTTGGACCTAGAGCCGGATCGGGGTCGGGTCCATTACCACCCCTAATTCCTAGCGAAGTTTTAAAGTTTTGTTACAATTAGTCAAGAGTATAATTGTAAGTTTTGAAAGACGGCAATGTGTCATTTATGGCAAAGTAGCAGGCACTCACCATTCTCTGTGCACGTTGGAAGATCCCTCCCCATGGCCAAAGCCTGACAATTCAACGTTAAATCTGAGCCGTCTATTTTCTTAGGATTGGGAGGGCATGCTGCCCTCATACCTTTGAGAGCTGCATCAATAACTAGTTAATGGTACATGTGACGAAATTATCATCTCTAATCAGTAAAAGAAAATACTCACATTTTATGTTTCTTATTTGAGTAAACATGAAATTTACCCATGAAACCATAAAATTAGATCAATTCAAGGTTAATTGAAGCATTAGATCATTTCAAGATCACATTTTACGTTTTTTTATTTATTAATATTAACATTAACATGTAATTTCCATTAACAAGGAAAACTGCACAAAAGATAACACAAATTAAGAATATCTTGTAACCACCAACCGAGAGCTGCTGGGTCCTACTTTTGGAGAAAGAATCCGCAACATAATTAGCCTTTCTAAACCAACAAAAGAACCACCAAATTTTTGGACAAGAGGGCTTTATTTTTCCAAAATAGCAATTTTTGGGCAAAAGGTCTCCTAGAATTTTAAATCCAGAAACAAAGAAAAGGAAAACCTAAAAATTATCATATTTCAATGTTTCAACTCAGCCGAGTCTACTTGGACTCGACTGAATCCACTCGGATTCAGCTGAGTACTCTTTATGTTCTTGGAGCAACTCGCTTTTGTGTGAAATTAGGCACAAGTGCTAATTTTTATTAAAAATTATGAAATCAATGATTTAGAAATGCATCAATATATGATTTATGTGGTTTTTAGATTGTTCGAGAACTTTTCTCATTACATGCATCAATTGTTTTTTATTTTTTGAACATTTCAAGGTATAAACCAGAGTTTTCAATAACCCATTTTTATGAACATTTTTGGACTTTATAGACTTCTGATATGTATTAGTTATTTTACTGTTTTATTGTTTTTAACAAAAACTTCACTTTTTCGTTTTGAAATTTTTTTGGTGTTTTTATCCTGTACAAAATTTGGCCGAGTCCACTTGGACTCCACTGAGTTACTTGGCTTGGGATAAGGGACGTGTCCGAGGCCCGAGCTGAGCTTGAAAACACTGGCATGTTCAATCAAACATAAGTTCTCAATCCAAGCCCGTATACTATACTCCATGTCGTCTAAGTTACTCGTAGATATCAACAGATGGTGGAGATGAGCAGGCATTTCGAAGACAAATGAGATGACTTGCAATATGTGATAAAGGTTCATCTCCACTGTTGATATGTAAGAATGAATGATGGGTGGCAGACTCGAGTACTTTATGCCGATACACATAAGAAGTAATGGATATTTATCTTGAAAAAAGTTTATATAAAGGCCAGGCCCTAAACAATCAAATTAAGGCGCACTTCAAAAATTCATTAGAAATTTTTTTTTCGATGCTGAAAAATCTTAAAATTTGATCATCTTCACCTCAAGATTTATAGACATGAGAAAAAAATGGATTTCAAGTTTCGGAATTAGTGCATCTTAAATGTATTATCTAGATCATCACTTTTCAAGATTTTCAAGTATTCATAGATCTGTTCGATCTACACTATTTTTTAACTTTAAATATTATAATTAGAGACGAAAATAAATTTTAAAACCATCATAAAGATTTTTGATACTAAAACAATATTTTTTCACACTATTTGAAGGTGCGCCATACATTGATTGTTTAAGGCCTTGGCCCAATACAAACCACATCCCATTTCCCTTTGGCCTGCTTTTATGCATGCCAATGGTTCTTAGAATGTTATTAGAGAGAAAGAGAGAGGAACGACCTGTCCATGTCTGCAATTTTGTGGCCATATGAAGGATATCGACAGGGGACGACGCAGCCACGGCGGAGCTAACAAGAGAACAGAGCTGCTCATGTCGGGCACCCAGGAATTCTGCAATCTCAACGCACCGGGCAGCCACAAGTGCAGACGCTGATGCTAAGGCCATGTTCTTACGTCCATTTGCTCTCTCCATCGCTTGTTTCACTGTGAAAGAAGCGATGGCGGCAGCCACTATCGCCGCTGACACTGCCACATGGACTTGGGCCTTTTGTATCCGACAGTGGAGTCTGGCCTCTTTGGTTCTCCATAATGAGCCTTCCTTGAGCCATTGCATTGAGCTGCTCATGTGATTGAAAACCTGATCAAACCTTCACATGATTAACAGAAATTGGACCAAAAGATTCAAATCTACGAGAAAATAATACTTCTTGTAATGGTAAAAGGCCCCATCTCCTATATGGCGGGTTCGGATGATGGAATGCCTTAGGGCATGTTTGTTACATGTAAAAATACTTATGTTAAATTATTTTGACATGAAAATTTTTTTTCATGAGGCATGGGAGTTTTTTCACATCAATTGACGATCACTTAGCACAAAAAAATACGCTGGGACTAATTGGTGTGAAAAACTCCTAAATCTAATCATATAAGGTAGTTTTTTTGTGTGAGGTATTTTCATACCTACCAAACATGGCCTTAGTTTTTTATACTTTCAACTGCTGTTTTAATTTGAAAAAGCATTCCTTGTGGTTTGCCAGCCGTTATAATACATGGGTGACATAGTATGATCCATATGGTCACGATAGCAATACGAACTTGTGCGTATTATGATCCATATGGTCATGATAACATCGCGAGCCTGTGCTTATTACTATCCCACCCATGTGTTGGCCCACAGATGGGAGAGAGTGGGTCCTACCAAGAATGACTTCCGTATGGCTGTCCTTCATCTTCCAGCTTCATAGGACAATGATTATAGACATGCTCATGTTGTGATCATGACCATATGGATCACACATTGTATGTCTCCACAATGCAATGAAGGAAAAATGAACAATGAAATCCCACAAAATACTAGATCTTGAAGGCGATGTCGTTGGGCTGTATATCGTAGAGACCGAGTATTTTCCATAATTCTCAATGAAGATGATGTGGTCTTACATGACTCAGTTAAGCGTTCAGAGGATTCAATTAGAATAACGTTTGATTGTCCTTTGGAATTTTTGAGCAGATGGTCTTCAAAATTTGGGAGATAGAGAGTTATCCACTAACAGTTGGAAAATACATTTTATCACTCTTTTTAAATTAAATAATGAATCTAGTATTCTTAGAAAATATAAATTTAATAAAATAAAAAAAAATATGTGGGAGGCACCATGGCCACACATTTACCAACATTTAAAAGTTGGGGAAATGGAAGAAGTGGCAATTACTTTCAATCCAAAGTTAAATAGTACATTAGGCGACTTAAAAATTGGGAAAATGGTACATTAGGCTAAATAGTACCATATGATAGAAATGAGGAAATAAAGGTCCATATTGTTTTCAATTCTAGGGCACGTAGCAATTCCAAATTTTATGATCCACGAACATATAGCTTTCTTATCCCTTCATTCCCTCTTCTCCTTTTTTGCCTGAAATAGTTTGTTTTTATTGTGAATTATTCTTATAAGGATGGGGTTTTACAGGGGGTCAACTCTCCCGAAATTTATTTTGGAGATAAATTTTGGATCTAAAATTTTGTAGGTCTATCATCTGGATTCTATACGATTGAATTTGGATAAGGAAACAAAAAATTGTGTCTTTAAATATGGTTTATTTTGTGTTGGCATTTTAGTATAGTAAAATGGTAAATAATCTACTTATATATATTTTTTAAAGTTTTAAATAAATAGAGATATAATGTAGTGGCTTTTAGTCCCACATTGAAGAGTAGAGTGTGAAACATGAACACTCTCATGCTTTATATACATGGAACAAACGGGTGTGAGCGTGACGTGTGCGAGATCTAACGGCTAAGACAATATTGTTGATACAGAAAGGCGTGCTCATCACAGTTCAATGATCCAACAGTTAATAACCATTGGACGATGATGGTTGGAAACCCAACAATCACTTGTGTTGTGAATAATCACTATTCACTTTTTAAAAGGAACTTTTTACTCATCTTTTAAAACACCTTTTTACTAATTTTGAAATTTCTTTCTCACTCAATATTTTCTTATTGTCTTTATCTCTCTGAAAACATAAAATGAGCTACTTTTTTTCTCTAAATTCAGGCAACTCTGGTGCTAAGTAGACTTGCCTATGTTATGTAAAATTAGGTGAGTATTATTAGTGATTTTCTGTTTATAAATATCTCGAAAACTGATCTGCTCGGTTACCTTTTGTACACTGTTATTTTACATTAAGGATGTAAATTACAATACTGAGAGAGCGTATAACGTGGTTGTTGAAAGTCTTTTTATTCCTTTATTACTACAGATTTCAGGCCCCGTTTCACCCTACAACAATTTTCAACATTTTGTATCTTTTTTAGACGGTTCATTCTAAACCTTCAAATATCCAATCAAATTTGCACCATTTTTTGAGCTCCAAATTCATGGATCTGAGTTGAAATTAGATTTATTGTGCATTGAAATATATTTCAAATAAGTCCTTTAAAACCAAACAAATGCATGAGTCGGCCAACTCAACAAATTTATTTTTTCTTCTTGTAATGTCAAGCAAACTAGTAGTGACCAAATACAATGCAATGTTATCATAACCTAGGGGCCTTATTTTGGTGCACTCTGTTTCATCGATACTTCACTATTTCAATAAAATTGATCCTGATAATGAATTATATGTTTTTTGATAGTGCCCATCATGAAGTTGTCTAAGATAAACTTATAGGCGCTTTTACATATAATTTTATCATTTTGAAGAGCCACTTTTACTCTATTCAAAGTAATTTGCTAAAATTATATATTTTTTACAAAATTGGCTAAAATTAGGTGAATTACTGAAAATTGAACAATTAAATAATATTCAATGCAATATATAATGCATACTAAACTACTGAAAATCTAATACTATCCAGAGCATATTTATTTTAGATAATCAAGTCCAGATAAAGTAAATAGCCAGTATAATGACATACTCAACTGGGTTCAAGTTAAGCTAGAGCCTTCATGTGGAACTATGTCATCAAGCTTACAAGGTCACATGTCCTTGTGCACAAATAACCAAGTATAATGGTTAAGCTTGTAAGGTCACAATTTATATATATATATATATATATATATATATATATATATATATATATATATATATATATATATATATATATATATATATATATATATATATATATAGGATCGCTCTCTTCACTCCCTTGCGTAAAACTGTCTAGGAACTTAAAATTTGAGGTTGTAACCTTCTCAACTTAGTCAATCTCTAAAAGAAACAGAAAAAGATTGAAGAAGGCATTTTTTATGTGTTCAAAATTTAGGGATGTAATCTCATCAACTTAGTTATATTTATATATATATATAAAGAAAGATAAATGGCCGGTTAGTATGTGCCAAAAAGAAATAACTTGAGGATGAGAAGTGAACTTGAGAATGAATAGTGACTATCCAATTTCTAGACAATCAAATGTAAGTGTATAGGAACCCAAAGTAGATTTTTCATTTTTATGCAAATACGTACACGGTAGTTCTAAAATATATCAAATTTTGTTCAAAGGTTCCTCCAAAACCTGCCCTGACCTGTGGGAGCAATTATATAGTGTTGCTTTCATGGGAGTGCACAACATACACACATTTTTTTAATTTTTTTGGGTAATTCATTGGGGAAGACAGTACCTATCCGTTTTTTCAAATAATTTAGGAGTTAGTTTTTTGAAAGTGTTAGTGCGGTAGTGTAAATGGGAATGGATGCCACAACATGGTAACTAGGGTGTGGATGTGCTACGACCACAACCCCACCCCCTTTCCAATCATCCACACTTTTCTCTTCAATAAATAAAGTAACTATACAAAGAAGGAAATTTTTTATATAAGGTTCTAATATTAAAATGTAGAACTGCATATGCACCTAAAAATCATCAAAAAAGGTTGTTTTAATGTTGAAAACCCTTTACTTGATCATCTCGACATCAAGATGTTTGAACATAAAAAAAAAAGATTTTGCACTCCATAAATAGTACATCTTGCAATACATTTTTCGAACAGTCCATTTTCAAGATTTTTATATGTTTATAGATGTAATTGATTTTAACCATTTTTAGAGTTTAAAATTTTATAATTAGATATGAAAATAGATTTTAAGATAATCTTAAGAATTTTTAATACTAAAAGTACATATTGTGATATAATTTGGAAGTGTGCCTTAATTGAATTGTTTAAAGTTGCAACATTATAAAAACCACACCCTACAAAAGAAGGAACATAGAACTCTTCCATATATATATATATATATATATTATTTTGCATAAAAAATAAAATAATCGTTTTGTACAAAATAAAGGGCAGGAAATGATAAGCTTTCGGATCGGAAACTTAAAAATAAAGGACATATTCCTCTAATCATTATCCTAGAGGCAAGATTTGACATTAAAGTTGTGAACTTCTACGACTTAGACATTGATATAAACGGGAATAACATTTGGATTTTATTTATATTTCTTGGGTAATTCATTAGGGAAGATATGTCCTATCCGTTTTTTTGATAGATTATTGAAGGTTATGGGTGGTCTCAATATAGGATTGAAAATCACAACGTGATAACTAGGTCTGGCGGTGCTACCTCATGATCCCACCTCGTTCATCACTTCCCTCTAAAAAGAGGTTCTTGTCCATAGGCCTTAAAAGATAGGCACAAAAACAATTTTTTATTTGTTTTTGAGTTTCTTAATTTGTTTTTGATTTCTTAACTTCTATATATATCCCTGAAGTCTTTTGGGTATTGACCTACCAAAAGTGACGTTTGAGGTGACATAAAAATGAATCTATTATTTTTCAAGTGACAATATCTAAATTGCTTTCGATTCTTAGCTCCATAGAAGCGCAAATAGTACATTTCTTTTTTATAAAAAGGTGCTTTAAAAAAAAGAAAACACAATATATAAGTTTGACACCGGAAAATATAGAATTGAGGTGTACCTCAAGAATCTTGTGAAAAAGATTGTTTTCATATTGTAAAAACACCTAATTGATCATATTGATGTCGAGATGTATGGATATGGAACAAAAAAAAAACAAAGAAGAAGAAGATTTCAAGTATCAAAATAGTATATTTTGCAGCACATTATCTTGTCTGATTTTCAAGATTTTTATGTATTCATAAATCTGTTTGATTTGGACCTTTTTTGAAGTTCAGAATTTTGTAGTTAGAGATTAAAATAAATTCTCATGCCATCGTAAGAATTTTAAACACCAAAATTGTACCTTATGACAAAGTTTGCAGGCACGCTTTATTTTAATTGTTTAAGGTTGCAACCTTATGCAAACTACAATATCAGGTACATTTTTAATATTATTAAATAAAGTTGATTAGATAGAGCAAAACAGAACATGAATTTTAGCAAAATTTTGTCTTGAAACCTATCTTTTATGTGAAAAAAAAGTATATAAGTTCTATGTAAAGTAAAGCTTAAAGTCTGGTATTATTTATCTGAAACATAAGAAAATAATAAGATTAAGAAGTTTGATACCAAGAGATCTTGTTTTCTCTTCCCAGCATCTTGTTTCCTGGCCATTTTTCCATCTTCTTTCGTTTCTTTACTTGCAGGTAATTCCAAGCTCTGGCATAAGATTTGAAAGATTTCCATGGAAGAGTTGCTCCATGATCTCGACAAGATTTCGACAATCTCTGATTTATTCTCCCTTGAGTTCTTTGAACTGTTTTCCAGTGCATATCCCAAAGTTCCTTTTGGGAATTCAGGCATCGTGCGTCTTAATTCCGGCAATGCTACCTGCTGGAATCCTGTAATCTTGCTTCTTCTGTCAACCCTTTCCTGTAGATATGGATAAGCTAGTCTTCTCAGTGAAAGACTCGAAATATCATCATAAATGTTCGTTGAAGTATTTAAAAGAACTACCATAATTGAACTGTTGATTTAAATCTCAAAGGATTGCAATTGTTATTTCATACATATGCAGAAATATAGAGAATATGCAAAAATCTTTTAGGAAACATTCATTAACCAAAATTTGTTACTATAATTGCAATAAAAGACATTATTTACCATCAAACCTCAGATAACCAATTTCTCAAATGTTATGAGAAGATATAGTTTTTATCGATAGCAAGAATTTCAATTAAAAGATTTGATATTTGGCACTTATTAAATACTATTGCAGTAACTTCCTTTACAAAATTTCCATTTTATTTATTTTTACTTCATTTTAGACAAAATTATATTGTGCAACCTACTATTATTATTATTATTATTATTAATTTTTTTTTTCTGACCATTAAACTATGAAATTAATGAGAATAAAACTCTAGACGTCATGTTGTAGCACCCGCCACCCTAACCACCTCTGCCTAGAGCCCAAAAAATTCCCTTCAAATAAGCATGGAAGTAAATGTAATTTATCACACAAATAACTTACCAATTTTATTTAAAGGGTTAAAATCATCTTACCATCTTTAATGGGCTATATAAGGAAATTTTTTGGGATTTTTGTTTCAGGGTTGAGTCACATTTGGCTGGCTCCATTGAGTCCCTTGCTCAGGTATCTCTCCAAACAAAATGCTTTCAGCTTTTCTTCCAAGTAGGAGAATGAGTCTATCTCATTGTTGAGTTTTCTTCATCTGACCATATCTCTTTCCCTCTAGGCGCTGTTTGTTGGCTTTTGAGCAGAAAACAAGCAAAAAAATGGATGCTTGTTAATACAACGGGTTTCAGGCTAGCCGTTCGGCTTACAGGCCAGCCGTTGTTTATTATAAAAAAACGAATGCACGTTAGTGCAGCGGCTTTCGCTCTCTCTTGTTCGCTCTCTCTCTGGTATGAATCAGTTCCAAAAAAAATCACCCTAGAGGTTGTAGGTTGCTTCAAAGGGGTATTAATGAGGAGGCCAAAGGACCCTTATTAATATGAAAAAAAGAGGTAAGGGGTGAAGGATTAGGGAAATAAATATGAAAAGAACTATATCCTCCTACAAGGCAATGATTTTCATTTGACATTTAATAAATAGAGTAGATCCCTCGTCAAAAAAACAAAAGTAGACCCCCTTACTAGCTCCAAATGCTATATGCATAGTGCGAACTTCGCAAATTATTGTACAATATTATGGATGTCAATAAATAAAAGGATTAAATCAATAAAAATTAAAGTAGCCATATCACAAAAAGAAAAAGTTTATATAAAGTTGAGGTTCTAAACAAACAAACTAAAGCACACCTATAAAATTTATCACAAAAAAAAAAACCCTCAAATTCGATCATCTCGAGCAAATCCGATCCTTTCGACCAAGAGGTTGCAGTTTGCTTCGAAGTTTATTGATGAGAAGGCCAAAGGACCCTATAGAAAAAAGGGAGTAAGGTTTGAAGGAAGGCCTTTAGTGAAATAAATATGAAAAGCACTATATCCACTCACAAGGCAATGATTTTCATTTGACATTTAATATATGGAGTAGACCCCTTGTCAAAAAAGAAAAACAAAAGTAGACCCCCTTACTAGATCTAAATGCTATATGTATAGTGCGAACTTTGCATTATGCTGGACAATATTATGGATGTCAAATAAATAAAAGGACTGAATCAACAAAAAATAAAGTAGGCATATTAGAGAATGGGCCTAAAAAGGACATTATAAGCCAACAAGTTGACAACACTATGATGATATTCAAGAACATAGAAAAAGATGAAGTGGGGTTAGTCCTAAAAACTTTAGGGTACTAATCAAGTACCCTGTTTAAAGGTATGCTATTTGTCAATTTTAGGAGTTTTTATATTACTAGCAAAGGTATGCTCCGCTCGTGTTTTGAATTATTTTTATTTGTGCTGGAAAAATTATTAATGAAGTTTTGATTAAATGAATTTCGATATATATTTTTCTCTCTCATCATTTCATGATCCCTCAACGAAAGAAATTTTTAAATAATAGAGAATCTAACTCTTTTTTTAAATTAAATTTTTAAGATCAATAGAATATTCTTGAGAGAACATGTGCACATTTTGATCTTTCAGGGGCACACCCACTTTTCAATTCCTTTCGTACCCATACCCAAAAGTTCGCCATAAAGGTGTGGGAGCAACACAATATGTTAAGAAATGTACCTATTAAGTCAGGATAATATAACGTCATGTTAGGGCTCGGAATTTACCCGGTCAGGATTGACACCCAAAATATGGCTCCTATTTGGATCCGATTATGGATCCAAGTTTTGGATTTAAATTTGGATTATGATTTAAATTTAGATCCGAATAGGAATTCATGCCAAATTTAGTTATAGGTGGATCCAACGTATATATATAATCTGAGTATAGGTGGATCCGACCTATATATATATATATATATATATATATATATATATATATATATATATATATATATATATATATATATATATATATATATATATATATATATATATATATATATATATATATATATATATATATATATATATATATATATATATATATATATATATATATATATATATATATATATATATAGGAAAACTCTTTCCAATACTTATAGGCGAAAATAAATAGTGATTTCGTCTACCTTCATCAACATTCAAACTTCATCACAAGGTCACAATTGTCCGGTAGTGTTTCAATTTTCAGTTTTTTTTCTACAAATCCAAATTACTTGAAATTTGGAACATGTATACATCTTAGTGAGACACACCTAATAAAAATATGAAAAAAAATAATTCGTAAAATATAAATTGATTAAAATACCCTAAAACAATTACGGGGTATTTTGGTCAATTTATATTTTACGAATTATTATTTTTTATATTTTTATTAGGTGCGCCTCACTAAGATGTACACACCCTCCATGTTTCAGATCATTCCGATTAGTAAAAAAAGAAAAGAAAAATGAAACACTATCAGACAATTGTGACCGTGCGATGAAATTTGGATGGTGATGATGATAGACGAAATCATTGTTTATTTTCTCCTATAGGTGTTTTGTAGTATCTTCCATATATATATATATATATATAATAGTTATAATAATTTTAACTTTTATAATTGTACTTTAACTTTATAATACAAAATTGGAACTAATCTAGATCCGGATTTAGATCCAAATCGCTGATTGCGGTGAGCGAAATGTGGCGTATCGCTTTGCTTGTGTTTGAGTGGGTGACCGCTTATCGTGCATCTATCTTTGTCTGTTGTGGAGAGTGAGAAGTGTAGCATATCGATTGAGGTGTAGCTCTGAGTGGTGTTGCTTCTTCCTCCTGATTTGATCTCTCTTTGTGGTGCAGAAGCGTTTTTGACAAGGCACTGACTGACTGGAGATGGCTCGATGAGTTCCGTGCTCCATGTGACCAAGTTATGACCCTAAAAGCTTATGGATAATTTTGGATCCGATTCAAGATCTAAACTTTTATAATCGATTGGATCTGGATCTAGATCCGATGTATACTATTTGCATTTGGATCCGGATCTGGAACTGATCTAAAAAATTAATGTGCCCTGCATCATGTTTGTTGAAGACTTTTGTAAGGTGTTTTAGGGTAGAGGCTAAATACATAATATGCTATGGGGTTCACTCTATATATATATATATCTTACATTAAACGAATACATATATGAACCGATTGAAATCCTTTGTTGATCTCAAAACATCAAAAGCCAGGATTGTTAGAATTTCATCCCGGGCTAAGAGTGGTTATATATTTTATATGATATAATGATTTCTACATTCCACCTCTCTCTCCTCTCATATCATATTTTTGTGCTCTCTCGGGTATATGGTCTCTGGGGTTAAAGCTTTAGTATTTTTTTGTTGGAAGGGTTGGTATTGGGTCGCACCTTTTAATAATTCGGATTGAACCGCACTCATCCTATGGCCAAAAACGAATTTTTCTTTCTATTTCCATTTTTTATTTGAAAAATAATATTAATATGAAATTTGGGATTTAGTTTCATTTTTATAAGTAGTATTGAATAAAATAATAAAGTAATTTTAATAAACAATTTCTCAAATACATTTAAGGGTATTTTGTTATTTTTAATATTTTTATTTAGTTATCTTTATAAAAATAGCCTTACATTTCAAAATTTAGATAAATATATTTATTTAAATAAAACATGAAAATAAAATATGAAGCTAATTTTGGGCGATTAGATACAGGACACGGTTTCTAGGAAGCCTACTTGCGTATTGTAGAAATGCGGGCTTGGCAAATAATTTATTTTTAAATATAATTTAATCATAATTTTTAGAGGATATATAATCCTTAACATGGAGATCATGAATATGAAAAAAAAAAAAAAAGGAAACTAAGAAAGATAATTATATTAAAAACATATTTAGACCGTTAGTTACACTTGTTTTTAGATGGACTACCTATTTGTGTCAATCTTTAAGATAGATGCTTTATATCCGCCCCATATTGTAGCAATTTGGTCCAGCCGGCATGAAGCAATTTTCCGTGGAGATAGCCCTGTACCACATGATATGGACGGTATACTTCACTAGATTTTGGGTAGATAAGTGTGAAATATAAATAGGAAAAAATTAAATTTGTATTCTATTTTACAATGAAACGTAATAGTTTAACAAATGAATTATCTTTTTCTTCATGATCCATGTCTATTGGTATTTAATGTGAAGTTTTACATCTATAGTGTGCCCTCTACGCTTCACTTGGTTTAAGTGTCTTTTTTTTTTTTTTTCCAAAAATGACGCACAGTATTCCATTATTTAAAAATTTCCTCTTTTTTTTTGCTATTACGTTTATACCCATTTTTCACAAATATTTAAGATGACCAAATTTCCTATATTTTCCATCTTGAAATTCCAAAATTAAACATTCTCTGAATTTACCCTCATTCCCATCAAGGTAACTACCCTTTCACTCTCCCTTATCTCTCTAAAAAAATATAAACTTCCTATTTACATGGTAGGTTTTATTTACTATACAACCTAGATTCCCTACTAAAAAAGAAACGCCACCTTAAAAGAGAAAGCCTATCCCTTTTCCTATCTTTATCCCCCGCGCACATCTCCTCCCGGCTACGTATCCCCACTCACACCTCCGATTTTTAAGAAACAAATTCTAACCAATACAAATAAAAAAATATTGATTGCTTTTTATTTTTGTATTACTCTATCAGGATTGGTAGAAGCTCGACCTCAAATTTATCAAATTGAACATCATTCAAAGTGCATCCCTTCATCTCCATGGAGGATCATTTCGGAACTTAATCATGTTCTTCAACTTCATCATCTTCCTTAGACAAGTGTACTTCCATCTTCTTTTTGGGCATTCATATGCATGATGTCTTAGTTCATTGCATCCAGCTTTACAGTATTATTTTTTTCTTTATTAAATTTTGGTTGGCGTGAAACTTCGCTTATTAATGCTCCATTGGTATAAGGTTTATACTCAAAAAGCAATTTAGAAAGATATCATATCTAATAGTTGGTTGAGCTCATTTATATATCGAGCAACCTTTTGTCTTTCAGTTTCTTGGAGGTTTTTTCGAGATATTAATTGAGTTCATTGCATCCAGCTTTGCAGTATTATTTTTTCTTCATTAAATTTTGATTGGCGTGAAACCACCTCATGGGTGAAAAATCGCTCATTAGTGCTGAATTGGTATAAGGTTTCTACTCGTAAAGCAATTTTATAAGTTTCACCTAAGATTTATGGCCTATTTAGAAAGATTTTGTCTCTAATGGTTGGTTGAAGCTCATATATATATCTTGTAACCTTTTATCTTTCAGTCTCTTGGAGGTTCTTTCGAGGTACTAGTTGATAAAATTCTGCAATGTAACCCTCCACCTTATGTCATTCTGGATTTCTTGAAAGAAAATTTAAAATTTGCTCATGATCCACATGAAGAAAGTTTTCTTTCGATTTTTTTTTCATCTTTAACCCGTTAGTAATTTTTGCCTTTTTACTACAACATCGAGATTATTGAACTTACTCCCACCAGGCTACAACATACCTGTGGAGCTTGGTTATAACAAGTTTAACCTGCTCATAAGATAATTTATTCCATTTAAAATAAATTTCAACTACACTTAACCAATAAATTAATAAAAGCCTCTATGTGGAGCTTACCATGAAATTCATGAAAATCGATTTTAATACTGAAATCTCATGGACACTCTATTGGATAGGACATGAATCTTGGTTGCAAATTTTTTCGTCATAGTCGGGATCTGGGATCCATACCCTTGGTTTGCCGTTGGACTATTAGCATAAAATTTATGTGGTTGCGAGCACCTTTTTCACGATGAAAGTTGTTCTCCATTCATTGCAATTGCTAAGAGCTAGTTTGGATGTAAAAGAAAAAAATATTCACAGTGAAAAAAATGCAAGTTTTCCACCTCACTTGGAATACATTGCAACCTTATTCTATTATGTTGGTAAAATGTTTGGATGTCTAATTTGATTGATTTGTCAAAAAAAAAGCCCTCTACCCTAAAAGGGTTGTCAACCATGCCCCATCTTGGCCACTTTGCCACATGGCTCCGAAGCAAACAAAATGCAAAGGAGCATTTATCAGATCCCTCTTATGCTTCGACTTTTTTCTTCACCCTCTCATGCTTCGCCTTTTTTCCTCGGATTGAGAAACAGAGAGGGGGTTTATGGAAAGAGAAGTTTGGACGCCCCTTTTACAGAGAAAAAGTAGAGAGAGAGAGAGCATATCCTCTTCAAGAGAGAAAAACATAGAGAGCCTTCAGATCCCATTCCCTTTCTGATTTTATAGGTCTAGCGAGAGATAGAGAGAGAGAGACAGAGAGAGAGAGAGAGAGAGAGAGAGAGATGTCATGGTTTGCAAGGTCTCTGGCCTCCCCTTTCATGGACGACCCACAATCCTCAGAAGAAGGAATGATAGACTCTTCCTCTCCTCCATCAAAGGGGATCAAAGAAGATCTCTCTCAACTGACCAAAACCTTCACTCGCCAGCTTCGTGGTGTTGCCTCCTTTCTCGTTCCTCCTCCTCAAACCACAACCACTTCTTCTTCATCGGAAGGGCCCTTCTCAAAACCTTAACCCTAATCCAAACCTTGATTCTGGCTCTGATTCATCGAACCTTAGCACTAATGCGAACCCTAACCCCCACTCTCCTGAGAGCAAAGCGACGAGAGAGGAGATAGAGAGAGAGAGGGCTCTGTCACTGAGAGAGAGAGAGAGAGAGAGAGAGGGCTTTATCATTGAGAGCAGAGAGACAATAGGGAGTTAATGAGGGGGAGTAGGGAGGATCGAAAAAAAATCTAAATTGAAATTTTTTGGATGGTAATTACCGTCACGAAGATTTTTCTTTTTATTTAAACCTAAGAAGATGGCAAAATCATGCAGTTGTCCAAACTGTCAAAGTTCGTTTCACAATATTTTTATATTGTAATCCAAAAATATTTCAATTTTAGATGCATCCAACTGACCTTAATTCATTTCCCGAATCGTTGGTTCGAAAATCTTTCATTACTTTGGTTAGGTTTTTTAAGATTTATCCAAAGCGACTATCTATAGCAGGATTTGGCTTTGCAATAATAGTTGATCTTTTTTGTTTGATGCCAACTGATATCGGGAGATAAAAAATAAATAAAAAAGTTAAAAAAAAAAAAAATTAAATAGAAAAATAAAAAAAATAAAATTTAAAAAAAATAAAATAAAATAATACTAATTGATACATAAAGAAAAAATAAATAAAATAATAAAAAAAATAAAAAATAAATAAAATTGAAAAATTATACCCTCTTTCCAAACTTACGAGGGAGTCCACCTAAAAAACTTTTCACTAGATCAAACTCTTTTTTATTTCCCCATTCATTATACGCCATCAGAGGGGACATACTCCAATTTTAAATACAGACGAAAATAATCTTTCTCTAAAAAATTAAAAGCTCCTATTTGGGTTTTTTACTCTACCACCTTGATTCCCTACTAAAAGAAACGTCACCCTATCTTCCTAAAAGAGAACACCAATCCCCTTTTTCCGATCTCTATCCTCACTCACCACCTCCTCCCACCTAACTTATCCCTTGGGACGTGCACCATCTCTTATTCATAACTCAATACAAAAAAAAAAAAAAATTAAAATTTTTAATGTTTTATTTGCAGCAATAATTAAGCTTTTTACAGTACCTCATTACTAGTAATTGTAGGCCTTATCAATACATGTAATGTCGATACCTATGATATAAATATCTATCACCCATAGATATCACATCCTACAAAGTTACAAAAAAAGAAAGAGAACTAAAAGAGACTATAGGATCCCTTCTTATTACTGATGGAAATTTATCTCTATAAAACAAGAGAAACAAGTCTTATTTATGGAGTGAGAAAGTGATTTTTTAATAGAGAGGTCTAACTCTTTGCTGGATAATTGTGATGGTTTACTTACCAATAGCTATTAACTAATACCACACGAGATAGTCTTCTCCTAACAATAGTAAACCGTTGCACATCATCCATCAACTAAAAATAATCACATTTGATGGTTAAAATAACCTACAATAAACACTTTGGACGGTTAAAATAACCTATTTGAAAAGCACCCATCATATAATTTCTCTAGATATGGGGTCCCTTCTTATTCTTGTGACATGTATCTATCCTTTAACTTTGGTTTCATATATATATAACATAGACATAGATATCCAAGTATATTAATTTTTAAATAATTCTTTATCATTATGGGATTGTGTACCATGTGACCATTTATATTTCTTTGTATACAATATAAGACCATTTATCTTTCTTACAGTGAGGTCACAATTGCTACAAGTCATTAGATATCTAAATAGATGGCTTGAGGGTATGTCACAAAGTTTGAGAATTTTTTTTTTTAACTTTAAATCTAACCAATAATATACTCACAACCACACGTTTTGAAATTTGATGGACAAGAATGACTGTGACCTCCTTGTATTAAAAATAAACGGGATCTCTTTGTATACTTTTCATATTATTATTCTACACCTAACAAAAAAGCATGTTGTGAATTAAATCAATAAGAACAAAAGTACCAAAGAATATTATTACAAAATTAAGTGTGACAGTACCATAGAAATAAGATAATATATTAAAAGCATAATCAAAACCAAAGCTAACATAAGAAGAGAAAGCAATTATGTAAAGTCAAAAGATTATTTGCCCTTGTGGGAACTAATCCTTCATCAACTTGGGTAAACCCAATCAAAGGGTACTTCTAGATCCAAATTTTGGGGATGTAACCTCCACAGCTCATCCACTAACTTCATAAACGAAAAGTACAAACACATTCTATATGTGTTTCAAACGCTAACTATTGCTTCTTTGGTTTCTTTATATGTGCACGCTTTTGGAGGAAAAAAAGGTCACTTTATTTATCTTATATCCAATTATTTGAGCACATGGCAGACAGAATGAGAGGACTGCCAAAAAAAAAAAAGGGGATGCATTTGGATGTTGGAGAAAACTTTGTCTTTGTCATGTGCCTTCTTTTGAGTGTAAAAAATCATGTTTGTCTTTGTGGTCTCTATACTAGGTCATTCCTCCTAGAAGTGAAATGTGCTTGGATGAATTTTGGGTCTAAAACACCACTTCATTAGAGAGAAAGAGATTGATACTTTTTGACACTCGATGTTCTTGTAGTTCTTTTTCTTTTTAGCTGTGTGTATTTCATGTAATTAATCAAAGGTAAAGAGGATGGGGATCTCGGACAGCTAAGGAATTGAGGCCTGCTCAGTTTAGAGGGCGGTCTAATGATTCTAACTTCAGACTACCTGACCGTTGCCCTTAAAGCTTGGGGCACTGCCCTACTAACGAATTTTGTTTTTTTTTTAAAATAAATTAAAATACGGTCCAAGAATGGCATTTTCGGACTGAAAATAGCATCCACAAACCCAAGAACAATTTTGAAAAAAAAAAAAAAAAAATACGGGTTGACCAACCTTTCACGTAATTGTCTCTCAAAATTGCCCCATTTGTATTTTAGGTAAAGATTTCGGATCCGTAAGTAAATCGCTCTTAAATTTAGTTTTATATTACGTGAGATAATGGGTTAATGCTCATGGATATTGTTTTATTTTTACCATTGAATTATAAGCTAGTAATTGGCTATTGTTTGCTCGTTCATGAGTATCATCTTGTATCCCTTTCTATCGAATAACAAGGCACATATTAGTAAAAGTAAAAAGCTCAAAGAGGTGCCTATGCGGTGTGCATGGCAGAGCAGACCTCTTTCTCATAGGGCATCGGTGCCTATGCGGTGTGCATGGCAGAGTAGACCTATTTCTCATAGGGCATCGGTGCCTATGCGGTGTGCATGGCAGAGTAGATCTATTTCTCATAGGGCATCGCTTAGGGAAAAGCTGATTACATTGTCAATACTACTGATATCAATTGTTGTAACCCGGTACAAATGTCCTGCGGAACATTCAATCACATGATTGCCTTGGAGCCATCGACGGCACCCACATGTGGTGTTTTGCCTTAATCTACTTGCCTTTGTAAGTTATATGAACTAACATTTTGCCTTAGAGCCATTGACAATACCTACATACCTGTCACAATTACACAAATGATGTGCGTGACAAATATCGTAGTAAGAAAGGTTTCTTATCCCAAAATGTTATGATGGTGTCATCCTTTAACTTTGAATTTCAATATGTCCTGGTAGGGTGGGAGGGATCTGTCGCAGAGTCTAGGTTTTTAGCAAACGGGCTGTCAACAAGTAATATCCTCACTTATTTACATGTAATTTTTAAGGAAATACCATCTTATCGATGTTGGATACCCCAATATCTCTAGGTTTTTTGCACCGCACCACACTCGTTACCGTAGTTTTCCTAAAATAACCCAATCAACATTGTGGAGGAATTATTTAACATTTGTCAGTCGTTGTTGCAAAATGTTGTCGAATGTGCTTTTGCAGCACGATTCCCTATTCTAAGATCTCCTACCACCTTCCCCCATCAAAACATAATTAAAGATCATCATAATAAGTTGTATACTGTTGGGTTTATGTGGCCTTTAAAAACCTTATGAGTGCTTGTAAAATGAAATAATATAGTGGAACATGAACTCAGTGGGAGTGTGGTTTATCGTGGACCATACTAAGCAAACGATGGTTTGCTGATACTGATCTGTGTTTAATGATCTAGGCCAGTCGGTTGGGAAAAACCCATGTCACCTGGGCATGAAGAACAAACGATGATGGTTTCTGAGTTAGCCCTTGATGAGGTCAGAGAATCTGCCCGAATGAGTGAGCCGAGGGACTGTGTGACTCTTATGTGTAATGGTGGCCTACTGAGATGAGGGTTAGAACCTCATCCATGTTCCATCACATGGCATGCATATTGATAAATCATTCAGCAAAGCCAGATATCCACCTTTGGGTGAAGCGTATGCATGTGCGAGATATACCCTTATGCACCATAGAGCTGTGGTTGCATCAGGTCGTGGTGACCTTAACTCGTCTCTAGGGGAGGACCTGTAATCCACAGACTGGGATTGCGACCCCTTGATTCATCGACCTGACTTTGCTGACCCGCTAATGAGCCCCTACTTGGACTGTAAGTCATGGAAAACACTGGGTCGGTTCGCTAAAGCTAGTGTGGTCTGTAGTCCACAGTTGAAGGTGGAGTACCCCGTCATTATAGATTGGATTCCTAAAACTATATGGATCAATTTCCTATCATATTAATTTAATTGTATTCATTTTATTATTGAAATGATTTTAGTTTTATTATTTGAATTTTATGAATCTCTCAATATTTTATTTGTTATTTTTGGATTTATAAAAATCCAGTTATTGTTCTTACAAAGTTATAAAAATTCAAATATATATTTTAAATTATTTTTTTCAATTTTAAAAATAAATTTTTTTTCAATGGGGCCCATAGTACACATGGGCCCACCATGTCTTGTTTGCTTTTAAAATAATGCTAGTTTGATTTGCGGCATGTGGTCAAATCTTGGAAGCGATATATTGACCATGGCTTTATCTATTTTGTAGCAAGTTTGTTTTACATAGATATGGTCAATTTGAATTGATATGGATCTTATCTTATTTTTATTTGGTAGTATTTATCTACTTGATATTATTTGACATATCCTTATGGAATATGTGATATGGATCGTGCAATTTTATAGAATGCATGATATTTATTTTATTTAAATATATTAATGAAAAAATAGTTTAGGAAAGGGGGATAATGGTTCATGCACCTTCCATAATGCTGATGGCCCATTTATGGAATGAATGACTCAGATCTCTCACCCTACAAGTTACCCTTGATCGACAGTCTATATTCAATCTCACAAGAAGAAGCAAGCTAATGAAAACCTTAAGAAACTCTAATCTTACTCAAAGCCTATAAAAATGGATTGTCTCTACCAAAAAAATCTCTACACTTTATCTCTTGTACCTAATTCCCATCTTTATCTCTCATATCCTAAAAAAAGGGGTACGCACCACTCTCATGTTTGATCTCTCTCCCACATTGTGAAAGAACCTAAGGGTTTAGGTTATGGAGTTCTTCTCTCCTATCTCTCAAATATGGATTTATAGTTAAGGGTTTGAAGGTTTAGCAAAAAGAGAATCCATCTCTATCAAACTAGGTTGCTAAGAGAATTCACCTAGGGTTTGAGTTTGTAATCAAAGGGGTTCATGTTCCATTGGTGTAGCTTGGCCAAAATTTTCTTTCTCGGTTCGAGATTGAAGCTAGACTGTTGATCTCGTACCATCGGATGATGGTGACTTGGTGTGGAGTGTAATAAGTCCGGTTGAGATAATCGGCAGTTCGGATCGGTGAATCGACTGGATCCAACCTTAAAGTTTTTTAAAAATAGGATAATTTCTTAAAAATCTATGTTTTTAGGTTTCTACAAAAATAGTGGTAATTTCATTGCGGCTTTTCATTATTTTGTTGAAAATATGTAAATACTAAGAATCAATCTCGTGTCTGAGTATTCGTTGTCTATTAAATTAATTTTATAATCAAAACGAAATATATAATGTAATCATTGGTAATAAAATCGATATCTCTAACTCTTTTTTTGTATTGTTTTAATGTCCAATGCGACTTGCATTTGTAAAGACAAGGGATCTTGTCTTTTTTTCTTTTATTTTAAAAATTAATTTATTGAACTGATAATTTTTTCTATTTCTATTTGTAAATGTTTTATCTCTCTACCAGTTTTGTATTTAATTTCTCTCTCTAAACGCCCATTTAAAGAAATTAATTTAACTGATCTAAACTAATCAGGTAGGTCCTATTCGGATCGAAATTTCTTTAAACCTTTGATATAACTATTTTCCCATATTGTTGACTTCGTGGTAGAAGGAGACCAGATACTAGAATCAAAGGCGTGGTGATTCTATGTGCTGACACCCAACAAGAATGGAAAAGCAAAACTCAACATGAAAAGAGTGAAGAGTGTGGCAAAAGTGTCTTTAAGAGAAATATAATAACAAAAGATGGGAAATTTGAATTGATGTTTAAATTTATTAACTTAGGATTTTTAGTTCTTGAAAGAAGTTATATAGAACAAATTTAGTGGCTCCATTATTAAGCATGATAAAAATTTAGTGGAATAGAATGTTAGTAGAGACTTTTTACTAAAAAAAATGGATGCCAAGGTGAGAGAGATGGATGCCAAAGAAAGTTGGGTTTTAGTCATTTAATCATGTCGATTGCCTAGGATTGACTTGCCTTAGCTCTACTCCTCATAGCGGCGGCCCAAGCCCTGACTGGCCAAAAAGCCCTAGCTGAGGTCTGCCCTAGCCTTCATTGGGCCAAAGAAGCCCTAGCCCTAAGAGGCGAGAAAAGTTTTTATTTTTTTTTAAAAAAAACGAGAGAAAAGAAAGCCAACTAAGTTATTTGGGAATGGGGTTGAGCCGTGGTGGTAACATTACTTGTGCTTCAACTACCGATCTAGGATTCCATTTGAAAACTACTAATTATTTCTAAAATGGATAGAGGCCTATATTCCCCACACGTCTACCCAAAAAAATGCTAGCATGGCCGAACCGAGCCAGCCCTGTCATGGCCCTGGGCTAGCTATGGGGCCTTGGTTGCCTAGCCCTTGAACCATAATTTGTGGCCTTAAGTTTTTAGTGCTGGGCTGCCCGGACCAGGCTGGGCCACCTGGCTCATTGCCACCAATATTAACAGATTACAAAGGGGTATGAGAGAGAGTGGAGCTAGGTTCATGAGAGAGAGATAGAGTTTTATTTTTGTGGCTATGGGAATGGAGAGTGGAGCAAGGTTGAAATAAATGCACGTGGGGAGACAAGAGAGTTATGTTTGTGGCTATGGGAATATTAAGAGTCGAGGTTAATAATAGATGTACGTGCGGGATATGAGATTGGGAGAGGCAAAGGGTTGCAAGACCACAGAGATTTAGTGGTCCATCACATACATACGTGTCACGAGGTGGACTTCTCATGCGACAAAAAGGTTCAACTTTTCAAACATTCTTTCTGGCTTCCCTCCCTAATAAGCTTTACTCCGTCTCTTTCGGCACCGCATGTGTTTTCTTTATGCATGGGAGGCGTGAACACAACCCAACTAATAGGAAAAGGAAAATGGTTTGATGGGTCTCATAACTCATCGAATATTGCAATTCAAGCATCAAAAAACTTTTATGTCGACCATCTCGACTTGAACATTATGATTGTAAAAAAAAAATATTTCAAGTTCTAAAAATAGTTTATATTAAAACAAATTATCTAGGTGCTATGTTTCACCCTAAAAATAAGTGTTCAATGATCCGCAAAATCTATAACATTTTTTGAATTTCAAATTTGAGTTTTAGTATTAAAAATTGATTTTAAAGCCATCATGAAGATTTTTATTCTTGCTCTTCTTTGCCAAAGGTTGCATTAAGAGTGTTATCCATTTGCTCCCTCGAGTACAACCCAATCTAGGAGTAATTTTAAGATCTTAAATTTTGGGAAGGCAACCTCTTCAATCCATAGATCAACCTCAACCTAAAGTTTTTCTAATTGCACTCTCTGTGCCCTTAATAAAATAATATATTGAGATTGAACGAAGACCATACAATTTTTTGAAAGTGAGATCTAAGTGAAATGGGGGGTTTTAATATCATATTAAAGAATATAGAAGAGAAAATAATAGATTTCTCTTCTTATACGTTCATAGAACCAAGGAGATAGTATGCTACTCATGTGGAGGACCAAAGCGCACGAAGCATATCTATGTGCATGCATAATGTGTCACCATGGACTAACCATACAAATGAACTTCGAACTCAATTTATAAAGTATAAAAAAAACATATAATAAGACGATTTATTTTTGGTACAAGAAGATCAAAGTCACTCATTGCTGTTACATTCAAAATTGAGGGGCTAGAGGTATTTTTAATGACCAATCTCAAAGTTTAGAGAAAATTTCACAAATTGTCTGACGCAATCTAGGCCATCAAGTTTAAGAGGCGCTAAAGGTGACTGAGACCTCCTTGATCCAAATAAATGGCCTTAGTGTACAATCCTACAAAATATATTTTCGAATTTATCTTTCTCAACCAACTTTTTAGCTTTTATACCCATTTTCTCTCCTGCTTACTTTCTCTCTTTAAAACTCCTACAATTCCACTTCATTGAGATTTCGCTATAGTAAATAGGCGAGATATCATTTCATCTTTATGTTTTCAACCATCTGAAGAAAAAATTTACCCACTCCAATCTTATACACATTAATTTTAATTAGTAGAGAGCAAATATTGTCTCGAGTTTGCACTTCTTGTCAGCCAAGAAAAATAGGAAGATCGTTTTCAATTATTTATATAAGCCTATACAACCTAGTTTCATAGCCCCACTCTCCTTGATTTTTTCAACTAATTTTGGGAAGGATTGCCACCTTCTTTGATGTGGGTTATACGCACTGTACGTTTGAACAATCAATAGAGGTTCACATTTGAAGGAAATGATCTTAAGCCTCTTTCTCTCTCTACATTTTCAATCTATTTATGCAAAAAATTGAAAATTGTGTGAGGAGAGTTTCGTCCCATTCAACTTTTAAGCATTTTATTAGGGTAAATTCTTTGAAGTTACAATGATGATTTTATTGCGTTTTTCAAAAGGGTAAAGTTTATATAGAGCTGAGGTTCTAAACAATCAAATTAGAGCCTACGTCAAAAATTTCACTAGAAGCGGTTGGTTTGATGCCCAAATATCTTCAACTTGGTCATCTCAACATCAATATGCATGGACATGAGAAAAAATGGATTTCAAGTTTGAAAATAGTGTATTTTGTAACACATTTTTGACCATCAATTTTCAATAATTTCAAGTTTTTATAGATCTGCCGATATATACTGTTTTAAAAGCTTTAAAATTTATAAATAAAGATGATAATATATTTTAAAGCTATCCAAAGATTTCCACTATTGAAACTATATTTTTCGGCATATTTGAAGGTAGGCTCTAATTGGATTGTTTAGAGCTATACCAACCGCACCCTTTTCAAAATGGGAAGTGTTTTAGACTCTTTTAATGGAACGAGTAGAAATCCGTTAAGGTACTGATCGAATGGCACACTTGCAATTTTCCGTTTTAAGTGCGGACACGGTTTCTATGCGGCCAGCCCCTATATTACACATGGAAATAAATATATTATTAAAATATAATTTGATAGTAATTTTTAGAGAATATATAATTTTTAATATGAAGATCATGAATATGAAAAAAATAAATAAATTAAAAAATAAAAAAAATTAGATTAAAAAAATATTTAAACGATTAGTTTCACTTTATTTTAGATGAACAACCTATTTGCATCGAAACTAACTTTGTTTTAGATAGACCCTTTTTAAGATGGATGCTTCATACTTAGGGACCGCATATTGTAGAAATGCGTTCCAACCAGCATGAAACTATTTTCCTTTTTAAGGCACAGGCCCTCACTGCACATTCCTAGCCACAAACATATCTTTCACGCATTTACTTTCCTGTCAACATGAGAGAGAGAAGAGAGGGATGGTTGCATGTGCCCACTTCTGAGTTTTGACTCCATTTTTACACATATTCCAACCAAATTGAGATAGATAGAGAGGAAGAGAGAGATGAAGAAGAGCGTGTTTTCGAGCATGGGTTCCCAGGATTCAGTGTGCGGTTCAGGCGATGGCGCGGATCTCAGAGCGGTCGTATCGAGTTCGAAGCGGATGGTTGTGGCCGAAAGCTTCGAACGCGAGGGAAATTCATGGTAGGAGAGTTTATATCAAGCATTCACTTAATTTCAGCTCAGCACAGAGAGAGAGAAATAGACAGAGAGATAGAGAGGGAGAGAGATTCATTTTAAAACTGTTCACAGAGATAGAAAGAACTGTTAATTTTGAACTGTTCTCAGAGAGAGAGAGAGAGAGGGTGGAAGCAACTTGTGTTTCCTATTGTAATTTGATAATTTTTTGTTGCTTCGCTGCAAAGATTTTGTTTTGGTTGGTGAACCGGGTTGGATGCTGACAGCTGAACCCAGGTGTACTGAGCTCAAGACGTATTCTTTAACCTCATGCTACATGCATTGGGAAATGGGACATAATTTGGTTTGATTATTTTATGAGGCCAAATTTTTGTTTTTTTTAAACATCTTTATGAGGCCAATATTTGCATATTTTTCAGTTTCAGGAACCTTCATTTTCTTCGATTCATCTTTTTTTGTTGAGCTCAGTTCAGATCAGAATGCCAAGTTCGTAGCCGGTGTTTAGGGACTCGGTGAGTTGACTCGAAATCTGTAGAGTAATGTGAGCCAGTAAATTAAAAAATAAAACTAAATTCTTGAAATTGCTTTTTAAATAAATCAATATATAAGCACGTTCTTATTTAATTTTGACAATTATTTATGATTTTTTTTTTATCATTTGTTCTATTTTTATATTTTCCTTTTCTATATTTTTTAAATTATTTTCAGATATAAATAAATTTTTTCCAAATTCCATTTTTTATTGTTTTTAGACTTTTAGCTTTTTTTTTTTTTTTTTTTTGACAAATTAGAGTTTTAGTGCCTTATAGTGTAGTATTGGTCTTTATTTCGAGTTTGAGAACATCGTCATTGCCTTTGTCCTATGTTGAGTGCTGTAGTACCCGGAAGGTAAGCATTAATGAACGTACTCTTAAATAGCTAAATAAAAATATTTTTTTAAAAAATATTAATGAAAGTAAAGTTTTAAAAATTAGACTGGTGGGTAAAATCCATCATATTGATGCAAATTAGACTACCCGAGCTGTCTCCCAAGTCTTCATATGTATTTTTGTGTTAAAAAATAAAAATTTTTCATTGAAAACAAGGCAAAACAAAGGGGCTTAGACCTAGGCCAGTACCTCAAGTGTTTGATGTTTAAAATGGGGCGGTTGCGAGCAGCTTTTCATATTTAATTGGAGGAATGATAAACTCCACCGATCCATTCTCAGATCGAATGGTTAGAGAGTAGTGACGAAAGCGCTTTGGCCGAGGCAAGTTACTTGGCAGAGCTTGAGTGGATTTGGAAGAGTTTTGTATAGTGCCAAAAAGCCTTAAAAAAAAAAAAAAAATCACAAATTGTAAAAAATAAAATAAAAGTATTATGGCAAGAGTAAAATCAAGATCAATATTAAAAAGCCCAAATATGCTTAAAAAAGTATAGAAAATGGATTTAAAAAAAAATTATTGATAGTTGGGGACACTTATATAAAAAAAAAAAAACCAAAAAATGCACTCAAATAATGTATGCCATAAACATCCAAATCATATACAAAAAAATATACACCAACATACATGTATTAATTCACAATATTTTTAGATGTTTTTCAATTTTTTTTTATGTACCTTGAGTAGGACACATAACTCGGACTAACTCAGTATGTGGCAAGGCCAAATTACACCTTATTAATCTCAAATTTGACATCTTCATACTTCTAATGATTGCACAACTATAAAAATAGTAAAAAATAAATTTTAAATAAATCAAATTACCACATCCCTGTATAATGTACATGCATTTTGGTTATTTATTATGTCTATATTATTTTTTATACATTTGTGATGATGAAAAGTACGAACATAACAAATTTGAGCTTAATCTGATGCATAAAAAAAAGAGATAAAATTAAAATACCCTTTGTACTCTTAAAAATTGGGATTTGAGTATAAAAAATAAGATATATAGAACTATTTTTTAAAATTTGAAAACAAAAAAGCATTTTTTGTGTACACTTCCCAAAAAAAAAAAACAAAATTCAGGTGGGATTATAATATCCTGTGTGACTCTGGCTTTGTGCCTAAACCGGACCCTTTTCCTTTGCTACATTTCATGGCCTGCTTTCTCATTGTTACTTAAACTAGAAATTATTCTAGTAACTTGATTTATTGTATTCGTTCAAAAGAATTCCTAAAAATTGGACAACACTTTCATTCAATAAACTTAAAATGAAAACATTAATCATAGTCTACTTTTTTCCGTTTCTCCTTCCTACATGTGTAGACAAGGTTCCTAAGTCTGGTATAAAGGAATAGATTGGGGCTCCTCATTTTTTGTTTCGAAAAAAGTTTATATTAGGTTTCAAAACCTTATACTATTGAAGTAAAGTACACCTCAACAATCCTCAAGAAAATAGTGTTTTGATATTGGAGAACCCTCGAGTTAATCATCTTGTCCTCGAGACTCTATTTAAATGAAGGAAAAAAAAAATTCAAGTCCTATAAATGGTGCATTTTGTGAGTCTAGACCTTCTATTATTAAGGTTTTCAAGTGTTAATGCTCGATCTGTACTATTTTTTAAATTTTAAATTTTATAACTAGGGACAAAAATAGTATTCCCAACCGTCATAGATCTTCGTAACTAGAACTACATCTCTAGGCAAAATTTAGAAGTGTGCCTTACTTCTTCCTTATAAGGAGGGCATCTTATATAAACCACATCATTTTGTTTTTACAATGATAACAATGTTATAACAGGGAAATCAACCCAGAGAAAGAAACAAACATGGTTACAGAACAGAAAAGAAGGAAAATGAGGCAAAAATGGCACCAAAGTATTCTATTATTTTCCCAAGCCGCTATTTTTTTCTGACATTAAATTTGGTTATTTTCATTTGTTTAAAATTATTTTATCAATGAAACTGAGACATGATATCACGAGCGCGTGTCCGCCTGCGATTGACTATCACAATCTCTCACAAAGGGTATATGTTTTCTAGAAATGAATTTGAGCCATCTCTCTCTCTCTCTCTGAATTCTAATAATAATTTCAGGTTTGTCAACTCACATATCCCAACTGATCTAACCATAAAGGTTGAAGATGTGACCTTTCTCCTCCACAAGGTACTCATACTCATGAACCATTTTCTTATATGACTATACACTCTTTCTTTTATGTTTTTAGTGCATTTCAGCTGTAGGAATTGAACTTGATTCTTCTTTCTTTTAGTAAGGACAAGATACGATGGATAGAATAGTATGCTCCACTTGAGGGACTTCCATGTTACCCACATTGCTCTATAAAGCAGGACAGTTAATTTCACCACCTGCCATTGAACATAGGAGGTGAAAATTACATATATCATGCAAATAGATTACGGGCTTGTTTGGGCGACAATTAATTTTATCATGAGTAAACTATCTTATCTAAGATCGATATACTCTACATAATATTATTCGTTAGCTGGTCGATGTGTACCTTGTATTAAGTATTTTTGATACCCTAGCCAAAAATTTCAAAACTAATAAATTTTTTGAAAATTTCTAGCAAGTTCTAGCTATTTCTTGCTAAAAACATGAGACTGAAGCAAAATACTCTAAATAAAGTAAAAATAAATTTTCAAATAGATAAACTCATGTATAAAACTGCTTATAAGTTTACTCTAAACAACAAAAAGGTCATTATCACGGTTAATTTTATTAAAACAATGGCAGTTAATGATAATAACTATATCCAAAGTTCCAAACATGCCCAACATATACTAGGCCATGCCTGATCTCCTACAAAAAGTACCCATGTATGTATTAAATTAGTACACACACAATTGAATGCTATAAATTTTCAAAATTTACATCTTAAAGCTTAGATGCATGGCCATGGGTGCTCTTTTTGGAATTTGACTTAACCTTGTTAATGTGAAGGGAAAGGGTAGAATCAAAGTTCATAAATTTTCAAAATATCTAGACTTTATACATTGATTTTTTTAACTTCCCCCAATATCTTGTGCTGCATAAATGGACTATTGTTCAAATTTTGATGAATCTCCACCAAATTCCAAGTTATGACAGCAATGTCTGGCCTAGTGTGAATCTAGCAATCCAAACTTCAATTTTATCTTCCCCCCCCCCTTTTCTTGCAGTACCCTCTGCTCTCGAGATGCGGTTACTTTAATCGATTCAACTTCAAGGGCGCAAACCAGACCGACGATGGTCCAGACGTCGTCTTTGAGACGTTTCCCGGTGGCCCAGAGGCATTTGTCCTCATTGCCCGCTTCTGCTATGGCTTCCCTATTGATCTCAACCCTGAGAATGCTCCAGCAATCCGTTGCGCTGCAGAGATCCTGGAGATGACTAGTGCTCTGGAGGACCACAACCTCATTACTCGTTCCGAATCTTTCCTAGCTTTGGCTGTCTTCCCATCTTGGGCTGCTTCCCTCACAGTGCTTAAAGCCTGCGAGTCCCTCTTCCCTTGGGCCGAAACCTCTCAGATTGTTCGGAGATGCTGTGACTCCATCTCCAAAAGGGTTTGTGATGGTCCCCCAATTGGGCATGATGGACTTGAGCACACTACCACTGCCAGGCTTACCCTAAATGAACCATCTTCTTGGCTTGCTAAAGTGGGACCCACAATCATGTGCCCCACGATTGGTCTTTCTATTGTGGAGCCTACAACATCTAGTTATAACAGTGTTGGGCCAATAAATGGGCTCACACTTGTTGGGCTTAGTAGTGAGCCTAGCACTGCATTGTGGTGGTTTGATGATGTTGTGCGCCTTAGAATCGATCACTTCTCCCGAATTCTCACATCGATCAAGTCGAAGCTCATGGACCCCAAAATCATCGGTCAATGCATCACACATTATGCGAAGTTTTGGCTCCCAATCACCGAAACCTCAGGGAGTGAGCTCCAACTTAGGATCCAAAGTGGTGCCGACAAGGAGATAAACTGGGAGAAAAAGGAAGAGAAGGCCATCATAGAATCCTTAGTGGGCTTACTGCCACAAGAAAGAGGCTGTGTCTCATGTGCATTTCTGTCAAGTCTGTTAAGGCTTTCAATGATATTTTCGGTTGCTCCAGCCTTAGTAACTGACTTAGAGAAAAGGGTCGGTTATGCGCTTGAAGAGGCCGAAATCAAAGATCTACTCATACCAAGTTATAACGATGGTGATGGAGGTGGCTACGATGTCGACATAGTGCACAGGATTGCGGAGTACTATCTAATGCAAGTGGAGGGAGACCATGTTGGGAAGGGGGCAGTTGGAAGGCTAATAGATGGGTACTTGGCAGAGGTTGCAGGGGACCATGATCTATCAGTTGCAAAGTTTCAAACCTTAGCTGAGGTTTTACCTGCAACAGCAAGATTATGTGATGATGGTCTCTATAGAGCCATTGATACATATCTAAAGGTAACTTCAAGGAACCATATGAATATTTTGGATATTGGACGAAAATCATATAATTCTCACACAGTTTACTAACAAATTGTCATTTAGGTTATGGGCAATTCCTTGAGATTCATATTTTAAAGAAATTGAACTTTTCTTTCTTTTCTATGCATAAAACATGAGTTGTATGCGAACAAAGTTTCATTTTTTCCAAATAATTATACTCTAATTTGCCTAAATAAGGGATAAGGCTCGGATGATGATGATTATTCATATTCTCAATTGCTTCTTGTCAAATTTTCTCTCACATGAGAAATTACAACGGCAGTCGCATCCCTCGTTATCGGAGCACGAGAGGCGTCGATTGTGTAAGTTGATGGATTGTCAAAGGCTCTCACCAGATGCCTGCATGCATGCTGCCCAGAACGAGCGTCTACCCCTTAGAACAGTGGTGCAGGTACTCTTCAAATTTTATTACATTTACTACAACATGATACATATATGGTGAGAAATAAGCAACTTCTCAATAGTCCAATGGCACAATATACATTTGAGTTGGGTGGTCCTTAGACACGACTTGAACCTTGGAGGCTGGTGTTGTTGCTCTTGCCCAGCCTAATCACCAAATCATGAGCCACAATTCCCATGTCTTGCTCATTCACAATACCACAGAGAAACTAGACAAAGAAAACGTTGGTGAGAATGTTGGGGCACTTTTATGATTTTACCAAGGCAATTTTATATTTTATATTTTTTTTGCCTTTTGCCCTAATTTTATTAAGAAAATTTTTATATGTGGCAGCACTCACATATAAACATATAAAGTATATATGACCCATGTCCTAAGGTGTCCAATCTGAATAGACTATTGAGATGACTTCAGTCACATTGTTACAAGTCCTGAGTGCTAGATCCCGATCCAGTGGCTAAGAGTATTTTATTTTTATTTTTTATAAATATTTTTATGTGAAATTTGTGGCATGCACACATTTCTCTCAGACTCACATGAAATATAACAAAAGATATTTTTTTACATAAAAATAACCAAAATACCCTTGGAAATTTGGTGGACACTTTGGTCATTTCTTTTTCAGAAATATTCTTTTTAAAATTTTTGCTAGGTACACCCCAAGATTCACTTAAAAATGATTTATAAATAATTAAAAATCAAATAATATTCGACATGATAGTGATTAAAGTAATTCTCGCCATCCATTTAGATCGGATGACTGGAAGGGTCACACATACTTCATATTTGGGTGGGGTTACATGTAAAGTTTTGTTTGCCAAGAGTTTCCATATTATTTAAAATCACCCCTAGCCATCCAATATGAAATTGGGTTGATGGAAGTGAGTCATGTTTTCTCACAAATAGAACTTAAGAGTGCAATTTACTACAAGTTCACAACCACTCCTAGCAGTAAGATGTGAAATTGATTGGTTAGAGGTATCAATTTTTTCACAAAATTCAAGAAAAATATTTTGGACTTTGAGAACAAACATGTCCCCAACTGCCTGTTTTAGTGGGAGTCCGAAAACTATGGAATAGTAAGTATCAATATGGTCCCTTGACTGCTTACGAAAAACAACTGTATGAAACCAATCATATCTACACACTTGGTGGGCGTTAACTGTCATTTTGGAAAAGTTTGATAAGTCCCTATGCCCTTTTAATAATGCAAATTTTTGACTACCTACATGACTTCACAATAATTTGCCCTTTAAAATGTTTCCTGACAATGGATGTTCACTACCCATGGAGGGTTGGTCAATTTAGTTTCTTTAGTCTTAAAAGACTACATGTTGAAGTTGAGTGCTACAGCCAATGATATGAATATATGAGATCTACAACGATGAAATTACAATTATAGGGAAGATGTATACTTGGTTTGGATATGCAAATTTTCCATTTTACGTAAAATGTTGGATAGTTAAAACATTTGGTACAAAAAGATCACAATCACTCCTAATCGATGAATATGAAATTGGTTAGTTGGAGGCACACCATTGACCACCCTCAAAGTCCGACAAAATTTTACTCACCCCTATTAATTAGATATGAGATCTAATGGTTAAAGGCATACCATTAACCACACTCAAAGTTTGAAATATTTTCCTCAAACTTTTTTTTGATAAAAAATAACCATAATATTATAAAAATTATACTAAGAGATAATTTATTTTTAATACAAGGAGGTCACAATTACTTTTGTGCACCAGACTTTAAATCGGGTGGTTGTAAAAATGTATTAACTAGATTCAAAGCTCGAAAAAAAAAAAAAAATGTCAAACTTTGTGACAAACCACAAGCCCTATAATTTTATTTGAAGCCATTTTTTTAAATTAGGTTTGAAGCCATTTTTTTAAATTAGGTAAGATAGGATCTGAACCTCCAAAATCTACTATCTGCAGTCAAATCAAATATGAAATCAGTATTGCTACCCATGTTTTAGGAGGCAGAATCACAAGCAATGAAATATTTAAGTAGAGTGGCTGAACGTGCCCTCAATATACTTGTTAAAATCTCTCTTTTCTTTTTCCATTGTTTTGTGTCTTTCAAATTTCCTTCTTTACTTCTTTTTTCTCCATACTTTGGTTAAATGCTGATTTCTAACATCCCTTGCTCCAGACCAAGTCTCTAATTTGAGAGTATGCCATAATCATGTGATCGAAGAAAAGTTAATCACTGTCGAATTAACTGATGGACTGTGACGGAGAGAGAGCCGGAGCAACAAGAGCGTGACTTACGGGGCCTCACTCTTTCTCTCCATCACTGCACATCGATCGAGTGGATGGTGTTCACAGTTATAACCATAGCTTTGCCATGATCATGCGATTAATAGTATATTTTCCTTAAACCTTGCTCAAACAGGCTGAGTATGG
Source organism: Amborella trichopoda (assembly GCF_054954075.1). Classification (NCBI taxonomy): domain Eukaryota; kingdom Viridiplantae; phylum Streptophyta; class Magnoliopsida; order Amborellales; family Amborellaceae; genus Amborella; species Amborella trichopoda. The sequence goes on from NC_142339.1 coordinate 8,201,442, forward strand.
TCTCACTTAAATTGCACTTATTTGGCTACTTGTGAAATGAGAACATGTAGGTGCTATATGCTGAGCAAGCCAAGTTCAGGGTTGCCTATCATGGAAAGGACAAGGGCCATGGTTGTGGTGAAACACAAGGGAGCCCTGTTCCTGTTGATAAGGAGGTTGGCAAGTGTAATTGCTCATCAACCAAGAGGGAGGTGAAGGCCATCAAGGCAGAGATTGAGAGAATGAAGGCGAAGCTATCGGAGCTTCAACATGATTACTCGGAGCTGCAGCATGAGTGCACGAGGCTCAACAAACACAAGAACTTGTCGGTGTGGGGTTTCGGGTGGAGAAAATTGAAGAACTCTGCTTTGTTTCAAGGAAAAATGTACTTAGATCAAATAAATGAGACGCAGGAAAACCCTGTATGCTCCCAGCAAGAGAGGAGGAGAAGGGCGTCAGTCTCTTAGTCTCTTTTTTTTTTTTTTTGGATTTGTATAATTATTAAAAGGTTAGTCACTGGGGATTTGGGCCCTACCCTTTGTGAGTTGTTGATATTAATTAAAAGTTGAGAAACCTTTCTTTGTAGCTCCACCCATATATAAAAGGTGTGGTTTTTATGAGGTTGCAACCTTAAACAATCCAATTAATGCGTACTTCCAAGTTTCATCATAATATGTAATTTCGGTGAAACAAATTCTTACGAGTATCTCAAAATCTATTTTTATATCTAATTATAAAATTTTAAACCTAAAAAATGGTTAAAATCAAGTAGATCTATAAACATATGACAATCTCGAAAATAGACGGTCTAGATAATGTATTGCAAGATGCACTATTTCTGGGATTCAAAATCTTTTTTTTTTTCATATTTATACATCTCGATGTCGAGATGATCAATTAGAGGTTTTTTCAACATTAAGACAACCTTTTCCATGGATTTTTGAGGTGCATATGTAATTCTACATTTTAAGGTTGCAACCTTATATAAACTTTTTCTATATATAAAAGTTATATGACAGCAATTCTCGGCTATTCGGTTTGAATGGACGACTAAGATAACTTCAATGATGATGTTACAGGTTAGCCTTTGGTCATCTTCTCTTGATCGAACGACTCAAAATACACGAATTTAACATGTTATTGTACAAACCATTATGAGATGACATTTTGGGCATCCCACATCTCCACTTTGGCACATCTAATAAAAATGAGAAAAAAATATCTCTGACAATAATAATAGTGAAAATGACCATATAAATTATAGGGGCATTTTGGTCTTTTATTATTAAAAATATATTTCCTCATTTTTATTAATTGGATCCATGTGAGAAGGGGGATTTCTCAAATTTACTTTGAAAATAATTTATAAAATTTTTAAAAATAAAATTGTATTAAATAGAATAATATGATTGAAGCTATGACAACCGTCCACTTAGGTGAGATAGCTAGATAGCTAAGAATAAGAGTTCATATATTTGGGAAAATATCTCCTTATCCTTTATTTTTGACTTCTATATCTCATGAGACCAAAGATTGAAAATATTACTTGTAAGCAAAATGCCTCCATCTTTTTTATTTGACAACCCCCTGGATCCCTTTGACCATGAATTTTTGACCAAAAGAAACATTAAAATGACACCCTCTTCAAATTTTTTTTTTTTCGTTGGCGTTCTCTCTCAAATCACCATCTCTCTCTAAAATCCAAAATTACAGAGAAGTCCCCTTCTCTACATCCTCTCTCTCTAAATTATCTCCCCTCTCTACATCGACTCTCCTTGCAAAGACATTTCAAACTATAAGACTGATCGTACCGGTTTGACATAACTTTCTTTGTAGAAGAGGAATTTTGAGAGAGAGAGAGGAGAGAGAAGAACTTCTATGCAACTTTGGGTTCTAGAGAGAGAGATAGAGTTGAGAGAGAGAAAATGTTAATGGAAAAGAAATTTTTTTTTTGGAGAGGGTGTTATTTTAGTGTTTATTTGGGTTAAAAATTCATGGTCAAAGAGGTCCAAGGGGTTGTAAGATAGAAAAAATGGAGACATTTTGCTTACAAGTAATATTTTTAATCCTTGAGTCTTATGAGATATAGAAGTAAAAAATAGAGAATAACGATATATTTTCTCTATATTTTATACATAAGTGACACTAGGTATAAACGTAAAGAAAATCTTAAAGGAGATCTTATGCAATCAATTTAATAAGTGTGAGGTAATGCACTTGATTAGGGTGAACACGTTGGACTGTGGAGTTTGCACAAGTGTTTTACAAGAGATAGTGTCATGTCTTCCGAGCATGCTTGATTTGGAAGTGGGAGCATTATTAACTAAAGAAAACGTTTATATAAGTGTGAGGCTCTAAACCATTAAATTAGAGTGCACATCAAAAATTTCACTAGAAGAGGTTATTTTGATGCTCAAATATCTTAAAATTGATCATCTAAACCCTAAGATGCATGGACATGTGAAAAAACATAAATTTCAAGTTTAAGATTATCAAGTTTTCATAGATCTACTCGAAATTTTAAATTTTATAATTAGTGATGAAAATATATTTTAAAGCTATCACAAAGATTTTTAGTATTAAAACCACATTTCTCGACATTATTTGAAGGTGCGCTTTACTTTGATTATTTAGAGCCTTGGCTCTATACAAACTGCAACCATTAACTATTTGTAAAGATGGAGCCCATATCTAAGGAAAAAGTTTATATAGAGCCGAGGCTCTAAACAATCAAATTAGAGCCCACCTCAAAAATTTCACTAGAAGAGGTTATTTTGATGTCCAAATATCCTCAAATTGATCATCTTGATATCAAGATGCATGGGCATGAGAAAAAAAATGAATTTAAAGTTTGGAAATAGTGGATCTTGTAACACAATTTTGGACCATCAATTTTCAAGTTTTCATAAATCAGCTCGATCTACACTATTTTTGAAGCTTTAAATTTTATAATTAAAGATAAAAATATATTTTAATGCTATCAATTTCCAGTATTGAAACTACATTTCTTGATACTATTTAATTTGAAACCACATTTCTTGACACTATTTAAAGGTGTACTTTACTTTAATTGTTTATACTATAGTCTTGGCTCTGATTCAATGAAGGAGCAAAAATGATACATGGTCGTTTGAAATTCTTTCTAGAAGGCTTTAGTGCTATAATTTAAGATTTCATTTGGCCCCGTCATATTTAATTTACCACAATACTAAAGGTCAAAACTGGATTTTTTTTCTTTCTTTTTTGAGATTCAAAATATAGAAAAAGAAAAAAGATAATAAAATGAAAAAAAAGCTTGGTAAGGCTTAATCACAATTTCCTTGCCCTGCTAAGGTGGTCTTGTGGCATTGATGAGGTCAAAGGAAAAACCGAGAGGTTTTATGCTCCTACGGACTCACATTGTAATTGTGTTAACATCCAAACTTTCAGCATCTTCACTCAATATCTGCCGGAAAAAAACCGTCTCGTTCTGAAAATGTTTATTTAAGGCTGATGCCCTAAGCAATCAAAGTAAGGCTTACCTCAAAAAATCAGTAGAAGAAGTTGTTTTGATGCTGAAAAGCTCTTAGATCCGATCATCTTGACATTGAGATATATATGTACATAAGAAAAAAAAACAAAAAAAAAAAAAACCAAAAGGACTTCAAGTTTTTAAAATATTGCATCTTGTAATGCGTTATTTAGACAGTCAATTTTCAAGTATACATAGATCTACTTGATATGCACTATTTTTGTAGCTAGAAATTTTATAATTAGGAACGAAAATAAAATTTTAATCCATCATAAAGATTTTTAGTATTGAAATGACATCTTTTAATACTATTTGAAGGTGTGCCTTACTTTGATTGTTTAGGGCCTCAACTTTAACGAGAGATATAATTTTGAGGTGTCAACCATAAATTGTGCACTTCCATACCTTGTCCAAAGTTCCAATTTTGGTGTTGAAAATTTTAATGATGGCCTAAAATTATATTTCATATCTAATTATAAAACCAAAAACTTAGAAAATAGTGCAGATCCATAAACATGAAATCCTTGAAAATGGACAGTTTAGATAATGTGTTACAAGATGTACCATTTTTAAGATTTCAAATTATTATTATTATTATTTATCTATGTCATTACATCTCTAGGTTCATCACCTGGAGGGTTTCTTAGTATCAAAACGACTTTTTTCGTTGGATTTGACAGACGTACCTTACTTTTCCAATATAAAGTTGATAACTTATGTAAACCTTTCCTTCAAAAAATCCAAAACAAATTCGTCAAAAATATGGATGCAATTACTATAAGGCTTTGACCTTATAATAAAAAAAGTAAATTTGCAACGTGAAATCTTGTTCTGAAAATACTTTAGGCATTGGAAATCCTTAAGATGGCTCTAAAATCTATTTTAAGTAACGATTATAAAATTTATAATTAAAAAAATGGTACAGATCTTGTGGGTTTGTGAACACTTGAAAATGGATAATCTAGATAATGTGTTACAATATATATTATTTTAGAGCTTAAAAACCATAATGGTCTAGGCCAAGATGATTGATTTGTAGGATTTCAAATGGTAGGACTATAAAATTTTGCAAGTTTTGACGTGAGGCTTATATTTTTTTCTAAAAAGTTTTGGCCGTATTTTAATTTATGAATGATGTTTGTATAAGGTGCACATCTTATACTATACAAGTAAGGCAACACCTTTAAATTTTGTCGGAAGATGTAGTTCTCGTGTCAGAAACTGAACAATAGCTTGAAAATCCATGTTCAATTATAATCACGAAAAAAATAGTACAAATAGAATAGATCTATAATCATTTGACAATCTTAAAAATAGAAGGTCCGGATAAGTTATCATAGATGCCCTATTTTAGGACTTCAATTTTTTTTTGTTATTTATATTATATATCTCGAGGTCCAAATGATCAATAGGAAGGTCTTCTAACTTTGGAAGAGTCTTTTCTACTATATTTTTGAGGTGGACCTTACTTTTATAATATAAATTTGCAACCTTGTATAAACTTTTTTCTTTGTACAAACTGTCCCCAAAATTCTAGATAACAAGCAAAAAAAATCGTAAATAGGTCTTAGCGCTGCACAGTATGATGCCGCTGGAGTACTCTTTGCTCGTATCAAATTACCAGTCAGAAACTTCAGTTTGAAGGTGTTGACCGTTTCAAGTTCAGCGCGTCCTCTCTCTCTACTGCATCGATCCTCTCTTATTGCAGTGTACTGAAACGGAAATCTCTCTCTCTAAGAATCCGTTCTCTCTCTCTCTGGATTCCTGACCACCCATTCATTTGATTTGTACAGAGATTGCACAGAATTGAAAGATAGAGAGCGAGAGGGTGAAAGAATCAGTCATGGTTACTGTTTCTCCTCTAGCGAAATACAAACTGGTTTTCTTGGGGGATCAATCGGTTGGGAAAACCAGCATTATCACCCGATTTATGTATGACAAGTTCGACAACACTTACCAGGTTCTGTTCCCATTCTTCCTTCTCTCTTATTTTCTCTGCAATTCCTGTTCTTCTCTGTCGTTTTAATTTCTTTAGTGATTTCATAATTTCATCCATTTAGAATTTCTCTTTGTTATGTTGAATTTTTTGTACTTGAATCCAGTATAGCCTCTTATTGAAACCCTTTGAACAATGTGTATCTGAATTCTAATATATGTAGAAAATTTTACCACTTTTACCTTGGTAATTCTACAAAATTCTTGAAAATTTATTTATTTTCCCCTGATATCAAACGTTTGTGCTTGTTGGCATTGTCTCTGATCGTGCTTTCATGAAGCATTATGAATTTGGATTACAATTTGGATTTGATTCATGGGTGTATGTATTTAGCATGCCTTTTTTTTTAGTGCATCAATCAAAATACGTGTGATTTCACTCTCATGAATTGAATTTTATTCACGGAAATTGGTGCTTTATTTATTTTTTTTGGTCGTCCCTTGGATATATTAATCAATGTACAAGGACTTGGGTGAGGCAAGTTCCGAGGACCAACTTGCTCCTCATTAAAACCTTTTAAAAACCATAATTTTGTTCAGAAATCTTCAATATAAATACATTTTTATATGATTTAGATGGTTTTTTTGTGATGCTCCAATTTTTTATTTTTCTGAAATATTTCAAGCTATAAATCAAATTTTTTAGTAATCCTTTGTTTACATACTCTTTTGGACTTTTATAGAATTTTAATAATTTCTATTACTTATTTTACTTTTTTCTGATTTTTAATTGTTTTTAGCACACTTTTTACAAAATTTGGTCTTGTACTTGAGTCGGCTGAGTCCACTCGGATTTGGCTGAGTTACTCTGCTCGGGCCAGGGACGAGTTTGAGGCCCGAGTTGAGTTTAAAGATATTGGTATTATTGTAAATAAGGGAAAAGTTTATATGGAGCCTAGGCTTTTAACTTTCAAATATCATCAAATTGATCCTCTCAACATCAAGATGCATGGACATGAGAAAAAAATGGATTTCAACTTTTGGAAATAGGCATCTTGTAACGTATTTTTGGACCGTCAATTTTTAAGATTTTCAAGTTTTCATTGATTTGCTCGATCACTATTTTTGAAGCTTTAAATTTTACTACTAAAGATGAAAATATAATTTAAAGCTATCACAAAACTTTCCAATATTGAAACCATATTTCTTTACGCTATGTGAAGGTGGGCTCTAATGTGATTGTTTAGAGCCTCAGCTCTATAGAAACCGCACTCCTGTGAGGTCGGTTAAAATCTTTTGTTGAAGCTTATATGATGTGGCTTTCAAATTCCAGGATGAAGTCTGCTCAAGTTTGATAATTTCACTGAGCATTAAGGTCTCGTGATAATCTAATTGCGTTAGAGAATAATTGTGAATCCTATAACTTTGGGGAAATGAAATCTAGCTGTGTATTGAATCAGTATAGTTTGAATTACTGTTTGTGTATCATCATACTATAGAGTTTCTGGTGTTTTTTTCTCTTAATGCTTATGCTTTTGGATCATACATTTGGCATTTATGTAAATGACAGATCATTATCAAAGTTCATTCCTCCGTGCTTAATTTCTTGTATTGCTCCAACTAAATAGGGTGTAGTAATCGATTAGGTAAAGTATCCACTATATGCTGGGCGTGAACCTTGAGTTAAGGGACTTCATCACCCATTGAAGATGCATAACAAAAGGTGACTGCAAAGCAAAATAATTTATGAAGAAAATATGCTATGGTCCAATGATCACATCTGAAACTCTTATGATTGTTTAATATTGATTTCAAAATATTCATGATTCACACCAACTTATCGAATTATGCAGAGTTCTGAATGATGAAAGTAATTGTCCTCAGTCATTCCTTCTCACTATCTTTTTAAGTTCCATAAGAATTGCTAAAACTAGGACTTCTATAGCTTGAGCCAATTCTCAGATAAACACTTCAAAAATGCCTGTGTTGATATAGTGGATTCACTAAGGCCAGTGGATTCAGAATTTGTTCACTCTGCTAAAAATCAAAACTAACCTTGAATTTTTTTTATGTAGTTATTTTGCAGTTATGTCAAATCCTATTTTATCACAAGCAAATGTTTTAAGTATGTCATATGTTAATGCTTCAAACGGCATGAACTCAAAGTTATAACTTTGGAAGGGTGCTTTAGAATCTAAAGGTTTTATAATTAGCTGGTCAAAGACAAAATATATGGAATGCAAGTTTAATAATAATAGGACTAGAAATGAGTAATTAGTTAAGATTGATGGTCGAAAAGTATGTAAAAGAGATTATTTTTGATATCTTGGGATCGATAATCTATGAGAAAGGAGCGATTAAGGAAGATATTGCTCATAGAATTAGAGCTGTGTGGACGAAGTGGAGATCTACTTCTAGAGTCTTGTGTGCTCATCGCATACTAATTTAAATAAAGAGAAAGTTCTATATGACGGCTGTAAGAGCAGACATGCTTCATGGGACGGTTCAAGAAACAACATATTCATAAAATAAGTGTAGTTGAGATGAGGATGTTGAGATGGATGAGTGATAAGAAAAAGAATGATAGAATTTGGATTGCATACTTTCGGGGAACTTAGGGGTAGCTCCCATAGGTGATAAAAATGAGGGAAAGTAGATTTACATGCTCTGATCACTTGCAGCATCAACCTAGAACAATACTAGTTAGGAGGGGTAATTTGGTTTGAAGTAGAAGGCTTCAAATGGCATGGATTAAAGTAGTGAGAAAAGAGATGGTTATTTATGGTCTTACTAAGGGTATAGCCCTTGATAGAGTGGAATGGCAGTATGGGATTCATGTTGCTGACCCTGAATAATTGGGATGAGGCTTGGATGATGATATATTAATGCTTTATCTTTTTCAGAGTATCAACTAGTAGTTCAATTCATATTTTTTTTATTTTGAAATATTATATTAAAAGGACTTTCGATTATATATAGAGAGAGAGCTTTTAATAGATCCATATTCACATAATTATAGAGAGAGAAGATAGATCTACTTTGCTGATCTTAGATAAAAATAATTAAGAAGCAATATAATCAATACAAAAATATGAATATTTTTCTCTTATTATAATTTAATGTATTCTGCATATTTATGGGTCAAATCAAAGCCCAAAAACTTCGTTATTATGTTTTTTTATTTTTAATTATATCATGCACTAAATTAGTTTTACTTATATTAATATATATTATTTATATATAAGCTAGTATTATTTTGATAAATTAACAAAACTAAAGATGCAAAAAAGAAAAACAATAAAGAAATTATCTTTTTCTTTTTTTCATTTAGTAGTATAAGTTTTATTATATCATTAACTTATATAATTTGTATTATTATTAATTATTTTTCGGTTTTTAATATTTTTTATTATATTATTTTTATATTAGTTTTCATATAATTAATTTTATTTTTAATTACAAAAGTACATATATTATTCACTGATAAGTAAAACTTATTAAAAAATTAGAGAATATGAAAATACAAAAATATGTCACATGATACATATAATAAAATTATAATAAACATGTCTCTATTGCAATGAAAACTAATCATAATGTTGGTATTATATATTTTCCTCCTTTTATGATAGTAAAATTTTTCTTTTTTTTTAATTTTATTTTGAATTTTGAAAATTATAAAGAAAGTACAGATAGAAAATGAAATAAATAGAAGAAGAAAACTAGAAATGAATAAAGCAAATCGGAAGAGTTTTTTTTTTTCTTTTTTTTTTTTGCAATTATTAATCATAGTGATACTATAATTTTAAAATTTTTTATTTACTGATGTGATTTGATTTTGAGGTAGTTATTTCTACAAAATAATTTCAATTATGTTAGTACCTCTCTAATTTGTATTTATGATTAATTATAATTATGTTTTTTTTCTTATTTTTTGCATTTACGATAATATCATTCATTAATATAAATTAAATAATTTTTACACAAAATATAAAAAAGTTCTTTAAAATTGAAAGCAAATAACATTAATGGTTTCGAATATATGAAAGAAAATTGCATGAGATAGAAGGCTATATTTTATATCATACATTCAACCCCTCACTAAATAGAAATTTTTTTTTTTTGAAATATCGAAGAAAATAAAGTATAATATGTGTAAATGGAAGTTATGACAAAGAGAAGTTTTGAAATGTGGGGGAGAGGTAGAGAAATTTTTGGAAAGTTGATTTATTAGGAAAGAGAGAGAGTGGAGGTATGTTATAATATTGGTGAGGAGATAGAAGATAAAGAAAATGGTAGGGGGAAGGAGATTTATTAGGAGAGATAAAATAGGAAAGAAATTTTAAGAAAGATGATTTATTAGGAGAGAGAGTAGGTATATAAGAATATTGGTGAAGAGAGAGAATAGAGAAAAAAACGTGAGACAATTTTAGTATGATATTATTATATATTTAATAATAATTCAATAATTGTTCTTGAAAATTATAATAAAACTAATTTATTTTTGTTTCTATTAGTATTTATAACTAAATAGTTACAATTGTAGTATTAAATATATTTATTACTAGGAGTTTATTATTTTCTTAAAAATACGTTATACTTGTATGATTCATATATCAAAAAAATAAATTGCTGCAATTAAACAATGAGTATCACATAAAAAATGAAAATTCACTTAATGCAAAGATAATGATATAACATTCACTCATCTTCATGAAATGTTGCATGGGTCCAAGCATGACAATTAATACATTTTATTAGGGTGTATTTTATCATATATGAGCATAACTTCATTTCACATATAGAAGTACAACCGATAACCAATTAAAATTATTTAGTTCTTACATTAAGCACTACACACATTCTAACCAAAAGTAATACTGAACAACTCTAATATTCAATAAGCAGCGAAATGAAAGCTTATCTAGGTTTTCTCTCAAAGTAGCCAAGGCTGCTATATACATCTTTTTTGCTTCTTCCATGGCGTCTAGTTGGTCTTTTTTGCTTCTTCCATGGTCTAGTTGGGCTTCATCTATGGGTTCTTAGAAAAAAAACAAAAGAAAAGAAAAAACAGAAATCCAGACAATATACCATATTAAAAGAAAATAGAAATCAACATACTTATGTAGAGAAAAAAATATGATTGTCCTGTATAATTTCATTGAACATATAGAAGTACAACCGATAAACAATTAAAATTATTTAGTTCTTATATTAAACACTATACACACTTCTAAGCAAACGTAATACCAAAGAAATCTAATATCCAATGAGCAGCCAAATGAAGGCTCATTTAGGTTCTCTCAAAGTAGCCAAGGCGGCTGCTACATTCATCTTTCTTGCTTCTGATGGGCCTCAACTATGGGTTCTTGGAAAAGAAAAACAAAAAACAAATAAGAAGAAACAGAAATCCAGACAATATACAATATCAAAAAAAAATGGAAATCAACATACCTATGTAGAAGAAAAAAATATGTTTGCCTTGAAGAGTATTAGCATAGTCACATTTGTTGTGTGTGAAGCACAGGTTAAAAGTTGAGAGAGAGAGTTGTGGCGTGCATGTGTGTGTGTGTGAGAGTAATATGTGTAGAAGAATTGTGAGAGGGGGAGAGAAAAAGTAGGAAGGAGAAAGATGGGAGAGAGATATGTAGGAGAGAGATATCTGGGACGGGAAGAGAAAATAGGAGAGATAAATGTGGAAGGGAGTGAGAGTAAATCATGGCGAGAGAAACATGAATTTATTTAAATTGGGGAGAGAAAGGAATTTACTTAAATTGGGGAAAGAGGGAAGATAAGATGTCACCACATTAAAAAAGGAGTTACCTAGAAGATGATGTGTCATCATACTAAAAAAAAAGGTTACCTATTTTATGCCTTTGTATGCATGTAGGGAGAGAGAGAGAATGAGAATGAGACTTATTGCAAGAAGGTGTTGGAAAAATTTGACATGGATAAATGTAAGCCCATGACAACCCTGCTTGACAAGAAAACAAACTTAGTAATAAAATGTGCCCTAGTGACGACATCGTAGAGGAAACAAAAATTATGGAGAGAGTACCATATAGAAGTGCAGTGGGATCCCTTATGTATGCAATGACGGGGACAAAACCTAACTTGAATTTCTTCATGAGCAAGGTTAGCCGGTTCTAATGCAATTCAGGAGTGAAACATTGGAAAGCAGTCGAGAGAATTTTGAGATACTTGAAAGGTACTGTGAACTACGTACTTACATATGGGGGAGGATCAGAAATCGCTCTTGAAGGATATTCCGATGCAAGCTATCAAGGGGATCCAGATGATGCGAAGTCAACATCTGGATATGTGTTCATGCTTGGAGGAGGGACTGTTTTTGGAAGTCAAAGAAACAAGATGTAGTAGCGTTGTCCACTATGGAATCATAATACGTGGCACGTTGCTTGACAGCCAAAGAAGCTGTATGGATTAGGAAATTTCTTAATCAACTTGATTTCAAACCAATATAGTGTGGGGCTGTGAGACTCTACTGTGACAATATGGCTGCTATATGCCTATTTAAGGAGCCCAGATTTCATAAAAATTCCAAGCATATAAAGCCCTTCTTCAATCGTCAGCGCAACGAGCTGCAGTATGGAGAGATCGACATCAACTACATACCTACCGAGGTGATGATAGCTGATCCACTCACAAAAAGGCTAGCTGCAAATGTTTTTACAAAGCATGTAAGGGAAATGGAAATGAGAGAAAGTGAGGAAGAGAGATTGTAAGGCTTCTAAGGCCAAGTTGGAGATGTTGGATTTATGTGGCCTTTAAAAGCCTAACATAAACTCAATGGGCGTGCGGTCCTTTTGTGGACCATTCTAGGCAAATGTTATTTGCTGATACTCGGACTAGGCTCGATGAGCTAGGCCAGCTGAGGTTTTAAAAAAACCCAAGATATCTGGGCAGGGATCTAACCGAGAAAGGTTTAGTGGGTTAACCGTTGATGAGGTCAGTGTATGCTTGGATGAGAGCCGAGGGACCGTGTGGCCCTTGCGTGTGATGAATAGCCTTTAGAGACTGGGCTAAAACCTCATTGTTATATCATCACACGGTATTTACATAGATAGCCGTTTTGCGATTCGCCAATGAGGGTGAAGCGTGTACATGTGCGAGAGATTACCCCTATGCACCATAGAGTAATAGTTGTATAATGGTCTGGAGGACCATGATATTTGTCTCTAGAGGAGAACCTGAAATCCATAAACTGGGAGTAAATTAAGTTTGTTTTAATTAAGAGAGAGAGAAGATGAGGTGTCATCATACAACCGAAGGAGTTACGTATTTGTATGTATTTTCATGCATATAGGATGGAGAGAGAGAGAGAGAGAGCTAATATAAAAACGTGGGAGAGATGGATAGATGATGATGTATCATCACACAGCTAAAGGAATTAGCATATTTTATGTATTTGCATGTATGTAGGATGGAAAGAGAGATAGATAATGGAGAAACATATGAAAGATGGAAAATAAAAGTAAATTAAGAGAAATAAAAGAGAGAGAGAGTGTGTAGAAATGTGGGAGGGAGAGAGGGAAAAGAATTGAATGAAAAAAGACACGTGGCGCGATAATAAGAGGGATGTTGCTCTCGCTTAATATATATAATAGATAATAGATAGATAGATATGGAATTTGTCTCTCTCATGATGAGTCCTTTATTTTGGATGCCATTTTATGAATACAAACTCCTATTAAATTTATGTTATGGAAAGCAAACTCTTGCTCCTTTTGCTTTTCAAGTTATTATTGTGTTACTCCTACTTGTCTTGAACGTTCTTGTACCATTCGAATTGCAGGCTACAATTGGGATTGACTTTCTGTCAAAGACGATGTACCTTGAAGATAGGACAGTCCGCCTGCAACTTTGGTAAATATGTTTGTTCTATAGTTGTGAGACCACCATTGGGCCATGCTTTCTTCTGGTGGTACCGCTCTTTCTTAACCACCATATATCATTCTGATGGATGGTAATGACCCCATAATCCATAATTAGTTACATCACTCTCTCTTACAGCGTACGTTACCATTCTGTTGATCTCTGCCTCTTGAATGAGTTAGTAACCTACCAACCAGTGGAATGTGCGATGGCATGTTTACAGACTTAGCGAATCCTATGTTTGAAAGTTTCCTTTCATTTATATTTTGTTCTCATAATTGGCTGGTCAATGGCTTGGTGAAAGGTGTGAACGCAAAGAGCTATTATTAGTTAATTGCTCGTGTCTCTTAGTTATTTTGTAATTTTGGGTGGTACATACATAGTGAGCACAAAGAGCTACATTTTTTTCATTATTATGATATATTCTTACATGGCTAAGAAATGCATGCTTGGCCTCCAAAACTACGCATATATGTCTGCTGTATCTCGTTTGTAATTTCACATGCTAATATAGCTTTTGAGGTGAATTATTCAAGGAGAAAGAACAAAGTGCCATATATTTATGAAAATCACATATCTAGAGCCATATAAAAAATATTACGTATTCTCGATCATTAATATTTTATGCCATGATAATGTTAATTGGGGATCTGTGTTGAAGCTACATGCAGTTTCTAACTGATATTGTTATAGGGATACTGCTGGGCAGGAGAGGTTTAGGAGCCTCATTCCAAGCTACATTCGGGATTCTTCTGTTGCTGTTATCGCGTATGACGTTGCAAGTGAGTTGTGGGTCTATTTAATTCATATGCTCCTATTTAATTTATAGAGTCCTATTTTAGATGGTTACGTTTATATAAGGGCTACATTTTCTGTTCCTGTTTAATGGTGTCACACTATTAAAGGACTCATAATTTTACAGCACAACCATAACCAATGGAGAGAAGCTCTGATAATTTTTGCAACTATTTATCATTTCTTTTTTGTGTTACTGTAATTCTATGAAATGATGGTTGGTGGTGGTGGATAGTGATGCAGGATTTCACATTATTTCATTCAATGGTGATGATCGCAATCGGCTATGCTTTTCTATGTCCATTGGATTATATTATACCTGACATTCTTTCCCACCTAACTTTCTAGTTCTTATTGTTTCCTATCCTATCCTTTTGATATCCAGATCGCCAGTCTTTTCTAAACACTCCGAAGTGGATTGAGGAAGTACGTACTGAGCGTGGTAGTGATGTCATTATTGTCCTAGTTGGAAACAAAACCGATCTTGTTGACAAAAGGTAATGGCTAACTATACCAGAACTCATTGCTCTTGCATGTTTTTTGGAAAGGAATGCCATAATCCAATGGTCTATGGTGTGTGGTACTCCACAGATCATGCGCTATACATTGCTATTATATGACAGTGGAGATGTAACTTTAAGGGGTTCCTCTGGGTCAGTTATCTCTGTACTGTATACCTCTGCAGTCCATCATCAGGAACAGACAGTGGATGCCTCTTGGAGTACAACAAAGCATACTTCATCTTGTCCATTTCTTTTGTTTCCTCTATATTTCATGTAATTATGCCAGTACGCTTTGGCGGATTAATGATTACTAGCATCTTTGCAGTCTTTGAAAACAAAATTTGTTGTTCTTTGAGGTTCTTCTATCCGCAATCAATATTTATGACAAATAATGGGGTGAAATATGAGATCCACAATGATGGCATTCCATATAGCAGCTGTGTATGACAAATTATAACTTATTGGTTATGAATGCCTAAAAATTTGGTATCGAAAATAAATTAGAGAGCAATAATAATAACCCTTTGCAAGACGATGTTTGATATAGAAAAGAACTTTGAGTGTAACAATGTGATTTCTTGCTCATAGTTCTCTCATCCAAAGTTTCTGGTGAGCATTGTTATCATGGATAGACCGGTCATCGAAGAGGCGAGCGCACTGGTCCGGTCCAAATCACTAGTACTAGCCAGTTCACCGATCAAACTAGTCTGAAAGTATAGATAAAAAAATAGACAAACTGGTCAAAAACCAGTTTGAACCAGTTAAACAGGTAAATTCAAAACATTTTGACCAGTCCAGAGATTTTAGGACCAGTTCCCAGTCCAAATGGTTGGAACAATGAGTCCGTTGTGGTTGCAGGTTTCACGTATGCACCAATATACTGGGCAAGATTTGAATATTCTGTAATTTTTATATACTTCAATTTGATTTCTTTTCTAATCCTAGGACATTATTTATACTTTTTTTGTTTTGAGCATTTAGGACATTATTTATATATCTAAAATCTAATTCACTGCTTTGTTTGTGTTTCTTCTTTGATGGATGCTGTCTCCATCTAATTAGTGGTTTGTCCGAATGGATCTCCTCGCTATGGACTGTAAAGGTGATCCTGCATATGTCTGGTCATGTTTGGCGATTGAATTTTGTAAGAAGCTAGGGTAGGTTGTATTGGTGAGATGTGGATGGGTTTAGGGTCACTTGGGATTTAGATTAGCTAGGGTATGACATGGTTGGATGCATGCAAGTTGGCTTGGCTTTGGGGAGATGAGTTGAGAGGTGGTGTGATGGATATGGAAGGAACCAGGGTTGGAAAGTCTGAGGCAATTTGTGTTAGATTATGACGGGTTTGTATTAGAGGGTTGGGGACAAGGTTTATAGATGTGGTGAGATTGGATGGTGTGGATTAGGATTTATCCGGAAATGGTGTGGATTCTAGAGAGTGCAATGGGTGATTGGTGTGAAAGAATGCACACAGATGAGAAATGGCATGAATACAACATGAGTAAAATAACCTAGAACAGAATGGAATCAGCAGCATACCAAAATGAGTTTTGTGGAATCGGCATTGCAAGATGGAATCAACCTAAGTAGAACTTGCGAAGAAGCAATTTCAGTAACCAAAGCATGGTTTGTTCATTGGTCCCTTGCTTGTAACTAATAGTAGCTTTTTTCACTCCTAATCCTTCCTTATGTGGTCTCCAGGTAAACTCAAACTTAACCAAAACATCAAACAAAATAACGAAACCCCAAATAACGAGGATGCTAAAACATAAGGAAACTGAACCTAATTAACTTTGACTCTAACCAAAAGCCAAACCAATCAAATAAAAATTTATTAGAAACTAAATCCAGTAGGGCCCACATGAGTGGGTTCTTCTTGAGCCTGTCCCCCTCTAAGATAACTCTAGTGGAACCATGGGTCCCATTCTTGGACCTCCCTTCTTGAATGACTTGCAGTTGGAGAGACCCATGTCATCACTCATAGTCCTATTTGGCTACCATTACAGTTGTAAAAAATAGTTATGAGGCCTATTCATTGATTCCTGTTTGGGATTCATAGACACATAGATTAAGTTAAATGCATGACCATTAGTGACCCCACTTTTCAAATAAGTAGATTCTCTCTATGTTGATAAAGTGTTGCTTTGTATATGAATGTTATGCTTGGTTCTTGTCGGGCACTGGATCCTGAATTTGCAGTGCAAAATATTCTTCTAGAAGGTGAAAATATAGGTATTTAGATTATGCGCTGTAGATTCTAATAGAGGCTACAGTCAGTTCAAAAAGATTAACTCCGGTTGGGACTCAGGATAGCTCTGATCTGTGTCATCTTGGAGAGATCTGATTCTTAAGAGAATCAGTGGACTCAGTAGGGGTCAAAGGAGAGTTGAACCCTATTTTTAAATTGTGGTTATACTTTACGATAAAATGTTGAAACTGAAACAAGAGAACAGTCTACGGAACACCCTAGAGTTCCGCAAAGTACAGACCATCTTCTCAACATTATTGATATGTTTTATAATTTAAATGATTTTACCGTTGATTATACTTTTTGTAACACTGCCACCCTGTTTTTCTACTTTTCTTTGTTCTTTCTGACTTATATTTTGTTAACTACAATCATTTCCCTTTTATGTTCTTTCTTTCTATCACATAGGCAAGTTTCTGTAGAGGAAGGGGATGCCAAGGCCCATGACCTCGGGGTGATGTTCATTGAGACCAGTGCCAAAGCAGGTTTAAATATCAAGGTGCATCATCTATACTATATGACACTTTCTTTTCATGAGTTACTACGTACTATCAATAGCATGATACTTATGCTTCACTCTGCATTTCGACTAGTTTTTTCTCCTTGTGAAGTAATTGTTTCATAATAAAATTCATAATTTTAAGAAAGTTAATTAATATCACTATCTGCGAAAAACAAATTAAATATCATCTCTGGATACCTTCCCATAAAGTCAGCAAATTATACCTTATCCAATCAGGCAATCATCAATGAACAATGGAAAGTTACAGATCATTGGTCGTGAACATTTGATGAATTGGTGTGTGGTGGGATGATTGTGGGAACCACCAAACAGGACATGACCCCAATGGTGGCCCCAATCTCTCTCTTTCTCTCCTTCCTTCCTCTCTCTCTCTCTCTCTCTCTCTCTCTCTCTCTATCTCATTTCTTTTGATGTTCTGACAATTATAGACTACAGTTTTCTATATTCCAATGGACTATGCTATTCTTTGGCTAAAAGTTCATGTAAAATATTCATAAATTTGAGCTAGTACATATATTCGCAAAAACTTGCAGCCACTCTTTCGTAAGATTGCTGCTGCACTGCCGGGGATGGAGACTCTGTCTTCTACAAAACAAGAGGACATGGTAGATGTGAATCTGAAGACTACAATAAATGCATCTCAAATGGAGCAACAGCCAGGGGGCTGTAATTGCTAAATTTAAAGTGCCATCTGAAGCTTCTATGTTGGGCAGAGAGAACATTGGTGACTGCCAAGAGATTTGCCAATAGTTGATCTTAAGTTCGTACTGCAGTTCGACTTGTAGATTTTGGCTGTTTATGAGCACCACTTGGGTTGTAGTGGTTGATAGAGAGGTTAGTTGATTGGTTCATTCTTTTAGTTAAATGAAGCCTGAGGGCCTCACTATAGATGTAAGATGCTTTATCTTTTTGGGAATTGTTAGATGTGATTTTATTTTTTCCATGTTGAATGCCATATTCCTCATAATCAGGTGCTACTCTAAGACTAGAGGCCAATAATACATATACCTTTTTTCTTCTCTTCCTTTGCGAAAGAGCTATAATCTGCTACTCTGTTCAAAAAGTCTAAAGACCCAGAGTTATGGTTCCATTGAGGAATGGCACAATATGTCATTTGCAAAAAACTTAAACTTAGTACAATGACTTCCACCATGAAAAGAAATTTTCTGTGTTTTCCAAAATTATCAGCATACTCTCATAGCTTTGGTTATAAATTTTTTGCTATCTCAACTCTCAAACATCATGTAATCATAGGTCGCTGACATGAACTATGAAAGAAATGTTGCTACAATGACCAAAATACATTCTCATGTAGCTTTATTTTTTTGCTATCTCAACTCACAGACATAATGTGTTGTCACACTGGAATCAAGGTGGCTTGTCTCCCTGTAGCTGTAAATCCCAACATAAATATTCATATGATCTGACAGTCTGTCAAAAAAAGGTATTCATAGGATCTGACGGTCATGTGTTCATTTCATTGATGAGGAGGTCATTGATACGGAAATAGAGCGGAATGGGGAGTGGTATGACATTATGGTGAACCAGCCCCCCATTTCAACTTGGTATTTTGAACTTTTCAGTGATCTTCTCTTCTTGATCATCTCATGCGCTCCACATGCCATTGATGTTCTTGGTCCTCGTTTAGCATGGCACATGGCATTATCATTACATTCACTCAGCTCATGACCCAGTCCTTGTGCGGCCTAATTGTGACATAAGCGGCCTAATTGTGACACAGTATGTCTTCTTATCTGGGCTATTATTCCTTGATTGCCACATCAACAATCGGTACCATATTTTTGCTCAGCATATCCTTCATCTCCTGGAAGAGCAAAAAAACAAGCCATCATCTCTACCTCAGATATTTGATACTAACTGCCATCGCGTGTTTGGAACATGCATGAAAGTCATCCGGGTAATGGCCCTTTGTAAAGTCTTGCTGGTCCATCTCAAAAAATTGCTCCCTGAGTTGAGGATTTTGAAGTATACTCGCGGCCTATTTGGTCGAAGTTTGTTGCCAATTGTCTTCCACACA
Organism: Amborella trichopoda; assembly: GCF_054954075.1. NCBI lineage: Eukaryota > Viridiplantae > Streptophyta > Magnoliopsida > Amborellales > Amborellaceae > Amborella > Amborella trichopoda. Next base: position 8,220,867 of record NC_142339.1, read on the forward strand.
CTTCCTACCAATTTATTGGTTTTTCCAAGGCTTGGCTGAAGAGCCAGAGCCATTCTGGTCTATGTCTATTACAGAGAGCTTGATATTCCCTCATTTTTTAAATGGTTGTTTTATTCGCATGACACCTTTTATAATTCGTTAAGTGTTCTTCTGGTGTAGTTTTACCCACTTGAAATGACTTGCTTCTCCCTTGCATGAGGTTGTCCATTGTGTTGAACTCAGACTACCAAGTTATTGTGTATCATCCAAGTGTGTTCTCACTATTCTTTTGTCAATTTTGTTTCTACGACATCTTTATGCATTTTCTCTTTAACCCTTTAAATAAAGTAAAAAGATCATTCCATACATACAAAAAAGATGACAAATGGGAGAGAAAGTGGCATAATATTTCACAGATCGTCTACAAATTCGAATTATCATCAGCTACGAAAAAGATAATGAATGAGAGAGAGTGCCAAAATATTTCACAGATTGTCTACAAATTAGAATCATCATCAGCTAGAAACCTTCCCCAATACCAGTGTCGTTTCCACACACCATTCATGGCATCAAGTGGGATCCCCTTAGTTTCTGGTAGGAATAAGGCGACAAATGCAGTCATCAAGGCAATCCATCCTGCGTAGAACAAGAAACTGCCATACTTGAAATGGCAAAGCATTGCCAAGAAGGTTTGGGCAAGCACAAAAGTTGTCACAAAGTTGATGGCCACACTTATGCTTTGGCCAGCTGGCCGGATCTCTAAGGGGAAGATCTCGCTCGGCACTAGCCAACTAAGTGGTCCCCATGACCACCCAAACCCAGCCGCATAAATGCACATGAGAATCAATACGGCCAGTGAATCACCCTTTGTGAGTGGCATGTCGCCGGAGGCTCCAATCTTTGCTGCTAGCACGCATGCCACTGCTACCTATTCAAGGATTTATGGATCAGATGGCAGAAGTTATACAAACATAAATGTACTAATATACGCAGACATATCGATACACGGATACACAAAACATACAGACACATGTATGTGTAGATAGATTGATGTATGTTTGTGTATAACTACATACATGGCTACATAAATATCCACAAGGTTGTGTGTGTGCGTGTGTGTGTGATGCAGGAGAAAAACGAGTAATCCTCCTCTCACCTACATTTTAAGAGATGATAAGATCGAAAGGAGAAAAGTTTATATAGAGCCTCGGCTCTATACAATCAAATTGGAGCCCACCTTAAAAATTTCACTAGAAAAGGTTGTTTTGATACTCAAATATCCTCAAATTAACCATCTTGACATCAAGATGCATGGATATGAGAAAAAGATAGGTTTTAAGTTTTGGAAATAGTGCATCTAGTAACACATTTGTGGACCGTCAATTTAAGATTTTCAAGTTTCACAGATCCGCTCAATCTACACTATTTTTTAAGCTTTAAATTTTATAATTAAAGATGAAAATATATTTTAAGGCTATCACAAAGATTTGCAGTATTGAAACCACATTTCTCGACGCTATTTGAAGGTGCTCTTTGCTTTGATTGTTAAGAGCCTTGGCTCTGTACAAACTGCACCCAAATCCAAAAGAATGGTGAGTTCACCTTGTTTTGTGGGCACCATGAGAAGGAAAAGGAGAAAAATATTCTGCAAGTAAAAAAGGAAAAGTGACAAAGAGAACTAGAAAAAAGCAAAGAACTGTTAACTAGGAAGAAGGATAATTTCTCCCAAAAAAAAAAAAAAAGAAGAAGAAAAGTGATGGCTTACTTGGCAAATGATCATCTGTGCGCCCCCAGCAAGGAACAGAATCCTCCGGCCATACCGGTCGACAACATAGGTCGACACAAGAATGGAAGCCAAGTTAACCAAACCCAGTATAACTGCCGCCATCAGAGACGAGTCCTTCCCGAACCCAACGGTTTGGAAAAGGATCGGCGAATAGAATGCAATCACATTTATTCCAGTCATCTGCTGAAAGAAAGGAATTGCAACAGACATGACCAAGTGCGGTCTATAACGACGCCTTAATATCATTTGATAAGGTGATGTAACAACTTTTGAGGCTTGGCACGCTCTAGCAAACTCTTCAAACTCGGCATCGAGATCAGCACTGGATCCCCTTGCTCGTCGAAGGGTCTCTTTGGCAAGCTCAGTGTGGCCTCGTTGTATGAGGCTACTAGGAGTGTCGGGAAGGAAGAGGGCAGCGACAGTCATGATGAGGGCCGGTACAGCAGCCAGGCCAAGGGACAGACGCCAGCCCCAGGTGTGGATTCTGGCTGTCCCATAGTTAATCAGGTTCGCGGTCACGACACCGATGCCGATGAAGAATTGGAAGCCACTGTTGAAGGCGCCACGCCACTTTGGTGGTGCCATCTCTGATAAGTACACTGGGGTGGCCTGACTTTGAAAATTACACTTCAGGTGGTAAGATAAGAATTACATGCATGCGTGGATTTATTTGCAATCATGTGTGCGCGGAAGTTCCCATATATATATATATATATATATATATCGGGGTGAGGGGTTAGAGAGAAACAAAATCGGACCTTATAGAAAGAGCATTTAATATGCGGTCTCATTCCAAAATCCATCTTAAGAGATGGCTTTCAAATTTAGAAGCTCACAAGGTGATAATCGAGTCTGCCACGATCATTAATTTGAAGAAAAGGAATTTAAAGTGTATAATATACTTTTTAAAAATATTATTTTGAAATCAAAATTCATCACATTTTCAGATTCATGATTATAGTGGTCAAAATTATCGCCCTGTTTAAATTTTTAGATCTGAAATCCACATTTGAAATGAATTTCGAAAGGAGCCTGCACTTGATTAGAGTGTATCGCTGATATACCAAACTCCGTTATTTAACGTTATAAAAAGACAACAAAAAAGGCAACTTCTATCTAAAAATGTTAAAAAATAAAAGAAAAAACAAATCCATTTCTCCATACAAAATTGCTATTGTGTCAATGAGAATAAAAATTACAACATGATAACTAAGGTATGAGTGGCTACCACCACAACCCAAACCCTTTCCCTGAGTCTTTGAGTTGCTTTATGCCTTTAACCAGTCTCATTTATACTAACCCAAAGAAAAGTCTCATTTATTCCTGTCCAAAAATATTAAGATCACACCCATGACTAAGGCCTTATTAGTGTCCAATCAAATTGGAAAGACAGTGATGGAAACAAAGTAGGGGCATTTGTCAGGTAGAATCCACTTCTTCCAACGCCCTTAAGCTACTAATTGGACGGTGATAGCCACTAGGTCTTGAAGTTGTTCTCATGACCATGAAAATCATATTATGGAGGCATCAAATAATATGGCTTGAGACTGTCTAGAAGAGTGTACCCCACAAACACTTTAGGCTCAAAGGCATGCACATGAAAAAGCACAGGAGGTTTGTATAAGGCGGCAACCTTATAGTTGCAGTAAGGCACACCTCAAACGCCTCAAACTATGCTTAAAGATGCAATTTTAGTGCCAAAAAGCCTTGCGATGACATGAAAATCCATTGCCACTTTATTTATAAAGTTTAAAGTTCCAAAAATAGTGATGATCAAGCATATCTATAAATACTTTAAAATTTTGAATGTGGATGGTCTAGATAATGTGTTAGTTCTTTTTTTTTATATATATATCCATGAATCTTAGGGTTGAGATGATAAATTTAAAGGCTTTCGAGCATCATAACAATCTTCTCCAATAGGCATTCTACGTACTTTACATTATGAGGTTGACACCTTATATTAACTTTTTTTCTAAAACGTAAGGATAGGACCGATGATTCTTGGCTCATTAATCGATAGAAAAGGGCGAGTACTATAATGCAGAGGACAATTGTGGCTGTCACCGTCCACTAACACGATGGACAACAATGGGATGCAGGGTAAAACTAATCACCAAAAGTGGGTTTTCTCGCACTTTGTGACTGTCCATCATCTATAGTGGGTGGAGTTGTCAAATTCGCTTAGCTTGGGCTGAAAGGGTCTAAACTTTCGGATTTTAGGTCTAGCCCTAAGTGGAGCGAAGCATGGTGCTATCACTTCGGTTAGATTCGGGCCTGCTTTGGGCCGGTTTGGCTGAAGCTTCGGCCTAAGCAAAAAAATGTCTATATAAAAGTTTTTTTTTTTTTTAAATTTTTTATTTATTTTTCATTATTTTTATATATAAATATTTAATTAATTTATATTAAATTATCTTCTCCCAAATTGGCCGAACCGAATTGCTTTATTTTTCTCATCGAACCGAATAAGACTCCAAAGCGAATCCAACAACATTGGTCCTCCGGACTATAATTTTTTTATTAATCCTAAGGACAATAATATGCTTTCTCTAAGGAAAACAAAATTACAATACAATTAAATTTAGCTAAGTTTCTTCGTTTTACGTGCAGATTTCTTTTTTTTTTCTATATAAAGTACAGTTTTTTGAAAACCATACCATCACAAATAACGTCAGTTCACTTGCTGATGTTTCTTAGTCACAAATCTTGTCCAAGGATTCTTCACTCGGTAATACTTCAAGGGATTTTCAAAATTTTGGTCTTCCTATAGACCACGACTTGAAAAATTTGCAGAAAATAAGAAGTTATAAAGCATTAAAAATAATTTTTATTCGAATATAAGGTTGTATACAATCATGAATAAGAATTTTCATTTGGTTTCTTCTTTGTAATTATAAATTTATGAATTATAATTTTCTTGGAAATGGTTACTCAAACATAAAACCGTCTACAAGTTTGAAGAAGAAAATCTACGAAAGAAAAAAAAAAAATATTGGGTAAGCTTTCTATGCTTCCCCTACAATATAATTGTTCTATCCTCCCCCTTGTCTAACCCTCCATTCTGAATGGAGAGCTAAGATTGCCCCAATCACAGTGTCAAGTCTCTATACTATTTTATTTTTAATTTTTTTTCTATAAACTATTTTGACACTAAATTTTGGACGTCCATTCCTCTTATTAAACTCGCACTAGTGAAAAATGTAAAAAAAATATTTTTAATAAAATAAAATGACCAAAATTCCTCTTGAAATTTTCAAGGGGTATTTTGGTCATTATATTTGATCGAAAAATTATTTTTAATATTTTTTATAGGTGCTCCCCAATAAGAAGATGGCAGTACCAAATTTCATATTCATAGAATTTTTATAAAAAAAAATTAAAAATAAAATACTTTGAGATGTCGGATCTAAGATCAAACAGTGAGTAAAACTCTTGATCAAAATTAGACGGCTGGATGGTAGAGGGACGATAGAACTTCTATGCAGTAGGAGAAGCATATAAACCTTTCATATATATATATATATATATATAGGAAAAAGCTAACTGGCCAGCTATAATGAATACTAATATAAGTGGAATGGGAGCCGTCAGATCTTCATAATGCGGTTCAGAATACATATCACTGTTTTAATTTTAATTATTTTTTTATAAATCGGATCATAATGAAATTTTAGACATGTATACTAAAAAATAGGGCGCACAAATAAAAAATATATAAAAAATATTTTCCAAAATATAAAATGATCGAAATACCCCTAAAAAATGATGGGGGTATTTTGGTCATTTTAAATTATTGAAAATATTGTTTTTATATATTTATATGGTGCACAATAGTGTTTGATATATACACTCGAAATTTCATATTAATCAGACTTATATAAAAAATTAAATTTCAAATCGTGATGTGCATTTTGAATCTCATGATGAAGATCTAACGACTCTCATTTCACCTATGTACAATTCATTATAGCTGGCTAGCTGTTGTAAGGTTTACCCATATATATATTTATATATATATGGGAGTGGATTTCATACACCGACGGGCTGACTGCTACATTAACGCTCATGGCCTAAATTGAATATGAGCCAATTTGACGATCACGGCCTCATTTCGTAGTTGAATTTTACGTTTTTTTTTCAACAAATCCAAATCACTTGAAATTTGGGACGTTCATTCTTCTCATCAAGGCGCACCAAATAATATATAAAAAAAATAACTAGTAAAATATAAATTGACTTAATTTATATTTTACGAATTATTTTTTTTGTATTTTTATTAGATTCTATGATTTTTGAAGAATAGACACCCAAATTTCAAGTGATTTGGATCTGTAGAAAAAAAATGAAAATTCAAATGTGAAATGAGATCGTGACCATCAGATCGGCTCAGATTCAATCTGGGCCGTGGGCATTTACTGTAGCAGTCAACCCATGGGTTGACAAGATCTTTCCCTCTATATATATATATGGAAATAGTTCCTATGCCAAGATGCTAAGTAAAGCTTTGGCAACATCATCATCACCGATAACCCCAAAACAAATAGTAAAAAAACAAGCCCAATATATATTTTCTCCTGAACCAGTAGCTATAAATACACCAGGAAAAAAGAGTAGGTTCATAGAAATCTCTTTCATAGCCATTACTATAATAGAAGATAATCATAAAACCAAGGACCCAGGGGAAATAGCTGCTACATATTTGAATAACCACCTACACCCGAATAAAGGAGACAAAAGCCGAGAATGGTATGAAACCATTCTCCTTGAAACGAGATTTATTACTTTAGTCCATTTTTATAAGAAGAATATTAATATGATAGCATATTCCAAATTCCAAATAAGGAAAATAATTTCATACAAAGAATGGGGCACGAACCCCTTGAAACCTAGAAAATTGCAAAATGAAGGTTTCAATAATAAATATTATCAATATTTTGAATATATTAAAGCATGGCATGAGGTCTTTGCTTTTCAAAATAATATAAATTCCCATACATTGTTTATACAAATAAAAATACCAGTAATAGGAGATTTCCCAAATTGGTTCAAAAACTTGTTCCATTTATGGGGATCCGGAACATAAATACTGCCACCTAATATTCAAGCTTTCCAAAGGAAGTTCATAGATCACAATAATAATAATCTCAATATAGATCTCCATATATATTTTATAGCTTTATACCAGATCCCATGGATCATGAAATGGTCCTACCATATATCAGATGACTATACAAATAACTGGGAATATATTCTTGAACTAGGCAGACAAATATATACTAAGTGGTGGGATATTTACGAAAATGAAGCCCTAAACCCTGATAAAATAAAAATGAAGAAGGTACCATTTTCACCCCCTGATACAAAAGTGAACATGGTGGACTATGTAAATAAGCTTCGCTAACAAAACCCTACTGCAACCAGAGAAGAGCTAAAAGAAATTGCTACAGATTTTCAATGAGGAAGAAGAAGCCATGTCTACGTCAACTCAGAATGAAGAAACCAATGAGCAAGAATATGAGGATATGGATTTCGGAATATCACAGTAAATGATATCACAATACACAGGACGGAGCGACTACAATCCAAAAGCACACGAGTCCTAAAATGCCGACAAAATAGTAAAAGCCAAAATAGTTACCAACAACATCTTTTCACCTTTTCCTGTTCATACCGACAGCATCTTTTTACCTTTTCCTGTTCACAGTGACAACATCTTTCTCCACTGACACCTTTAGGTCCCATCTAGCATCACCGACACCTTTAGGTCCCATCCAGCATCACTGATACCTTTTAGTCCTAAAGTTCTAGCATCAGATGTTTATAGAAAATGAACTTTTGAATTTAAAACAAGTTTTTCCATTAAAACTGTAAAACAAAGAATTTCTATCACCAATGAGCAAAATAGTTTCCAACTTGTTCCAAATCGAATGATACAAGACCACAAAAATAAGAGTTACAAATATTTGCATATAGGACTAGTCCAAATTGCTATAAAACCTCTTTCTCGAATTGATTTAAATAACTCGGTCTTTCTTTGCCTAAGGGACGAGCGACATAATAAATTTTCAGACTCTCTACTAGGAATAGTAGAATCAAGTCTTTGTACAGTCCTATATACTTCAATTGTTTCCCCAATTTTTCGGTCACCTTGACAAATCCTAACCTCTTGAAAGTTCTTACCTTAATATAAAAACCCAAGGGTTCGATATGGATTCAGGATCCCAAAATATTGCTCTAGTTTATCGGATATGCTATAAAGTGATGAACACTTTATGCCCAAATGCACTTCAGATGGATACTAAAGGGCAAACAGTGTCTTTTCAAACTAATATGGAAATATCTAATACTGTTATACCAAGGTCTATGGCCTGGTCTCATATTAGACTCCCTGACAAATGGTCTCTACACTGTGAAAATCAACAGTCTAGAACCCCAGTAAATCGAGAACCCGAACGAATAATAAAATACCCAGATGAAGATGTAGAAATACAATTTAATTCAAACAGATGGACTCGAATAAATATTTCTGAAGGCCCTTCTAGAATTCCTTCAAGATGCTCTACTTCTTCTGTTCCACAGTCAGAACATGAGCAAAATTATAGGAGACCAGTAGTAAAAGGATTGACTAGAACAAATAGTCAAGTCCAACAACTAGTATATAGAATATATGAACCTAGTTCCCCAAATAAAAAACCAACGCTTTCTGATTTAGATTTCAATATCCTTACTCTCCAAGAAGAAAAAATAGAAGAAAAAATATTTAAAATGGATAAAGAATGCATAAAACAAGACTTCCTGTCTGATGAAAATAAGAACATCCGGGATTGGTACCTGGCTGAATTCCCCCAAAACCTATTAGATGCGTCGCATAAGAAATTCAATAAATTCATAGTAAAACATAAGAGAAATATAAAGTTTTTTGAATGGTCAAGATATATACCAAGGGAAAAACACATTAAAATCCAAGAATTTGGTCTTAAGACTGTTGAGAACTAGTATCAAACCTTTTATACCACTCAAGGGGAAGAATTACAATCTATTCATCCCCTTGAAAGAAGTCTTCAGATGAAAGGAAGATGTGAAGATAAACCCGAAGCTAAGGCTTCACCTTATAAAATTTCTCCTAAAGAAACGGATCACCATACACATAAAATAAATGTCATTCCACATCTACTTGAGCAGAACAATTATACTAATCTCTACTTACAAACCATTGGAAGGTAGACAACTAGGATTGAAAATATAATAAGTAGACCAAGGGAAAACCCTATGGATCATAAGAAATCGGAAGGGAAACAAGCTTTACTATTTTAACCCCCTCCAACCATTAATAAAAATCAGTTCAGCCTTCAAGGTATAAAAAAGAAGGATACTAATAAAGAATTAGTGGATGAGCTAGTTAGAAAACTAGCAAAGTTAAATATAAAAGAAAATGGAGTAACTTCTAAGACAAGCTCTGACCAAGGAGCTATGGTCCTTCAACAAGAACCGTTTCCTAATAATGAACTTGACAAAATAGAGCAAGCTTTTAAAACAGAAAGTCTTGAAATAAACCGAATAGACTATGGGAAAAAGTTTAGGCCTACTTCTCAAACAAGAATACACTATCCTAGGCCTACCCCTATAGATCTCCAGTTTGAAGAAGATTTAATTACAAGTTCTATATCTTATTCTGGATGATCCATTGCCTGTAAGATAAGTGGAAACCATGACCAAGAAATAGCCAAAGCCATTACTTGTGGATTCACAGGATGGCTGAGAGGTTGGTGGGATTTCCACATGGATGAAAATACGAAAAATGAAATGGGCGGTTAAAAATAACTGATCCAAAGACTAAGCGAGAAGCTTTGGTCCAGTATATAAATATAGCTAAAACAAATAAAAAACCCTCTCCTCCTCTTGTATGTACTCGAGAAGATTATAGTTTTGCCAATATTCTTAGAAGAGTTGAAAATAAAAATAATACCTATAAATAACCTTCCATCTCAGAACTAAGACAAGAAATAAATGAGGTTCGTAAATGAACTAATAAATCTGAAAAAATAGAGTCCAGATTATAGAGTTAGCTTCTAATCCAATTGAAAATAGTCCTGTCAATACTGATGACGAACTAGAATTTAACAATATTATAAATGATTATAAGAATCCTCTGCCTCTTAAGACAGAAGAATTTTCCCCTAAGGTAATTCATGAACCAAAATCTTCTAATACAACCCAAGATTGTAATTATGTTAGTCTTCTTGACAAAGTAATTACTCAGAAATGGTTTACCATGATAAAAATAATCGTCCATAAATAATATAGTTTTCAAACTCTTGCTCTAATAGACTCAAGAGCAGATTTAAATTGCATAAATGAAGGTCTGGTCCCTACTAAATATTTTAGTAAAACCACGAATAAAACTTCGATAAAAGAAAGATTTTCTAAAAAGTTTTATCCCAGAAATACCTCTTTTAAACGCAAAGGAAAGAGGAAAATTCCTGTTTGCTATAATTGGGGAAAAGTAGGTCATTACAAAAATAAATGTAGAATCAAGAAGAAAATAGATGCTTTACAAATAGATGACAGTATCAAAGAGCAACTGTTTAGTATGTTACAAATTGAAGAAGAATCTTCTGAAAGTTCTTCTGATCCAGATATAAAAATGTTAACAGGAGAAATAGAGGACGAAGAATTGATTCTGAGCAGTTCAGACTCCGATATTGATAATATCGATACTAAATATTTTTGTAATACTCTTACAAAAGAAGAAAACCTAATCATAGATATAATCGATAAAATAACTGATCTAGAGACTAAGCGAGAAGCTTTGGTCCAGTATATAAATATAGCTAAGACAAATAAAAAACCCTCTCCTCCTCTTGTACGTACTCAAGAAGATTATTGTTTTGCCAATATTCTTAGAAAAGTTGAAAATAAAAATAATACCTATAAAGAACCTTCCATCTCAAAACTAAGACAAGAAATAAACGAGGTTCGTAATGAACTAATAAAGCTGAAAAATAGAGTCCAGATTATAGGGTTAGCCTCTAATCCAATTGAAAATAGTTCTGTCAATAATGATGACGAACTAGAATTTAACAATATTATAAATGATTATAAGAATCCTCTGCTTCTTAAGACAGAAGAATTTTCCCCTAAGGTAATTGATGAACCAGAATCTTCTAGTACAACCCAAGATTGTAATTATGTTAGTCTTCTTGACGAAGTAATTACTCAGAAATGATTTACCAAAATAAAAATAATCATCCGTAAAGAATAAAGTTTTCAAACTCTTGCTCTAATAGACTCAAGAACATATTTAAATTGCATAAATGAAGGTTTGGTCCCTACTAAATATTTTAGTAAAACAACACAAGTCTTAAATACGGTAGCTGGTAGTAAAATAGTTATAAATTATAAACTTTCAAATGCTGCGGTTTGCAATAATGGCAACTGCTTTGAGTTCCCCTTTATTATGGTAAAAGATTAAGCCAGTCTGTAATCCTGGGAACTCCATTTCTAAATATGCTTTACATAATAAAAATTGATAATACTGGAATTGAAGCCAATATAGAAGGACATAATGTGAAATTTGAGTTCTTCGAGAAACCTAAAATTTGAGAAATCAATAATATAAAAGAAAAAATTTCTAATAAAGAAAAGTTCTTATACTACCTTAAAGAAGAGGTAAAATATAAAACAATAGAAACCATACTCCTACTTCCTGAGAATAAAAGGGCGATAGAAAACTTCAGAAATATATATATATTTATAAGATACTACAAGACGGATATAAGCGAAAATGATTAGTGATTTTGCCTACCCTCATCGTCATCCAAGCTTCATCGCATGGTCATAGTTGTCCAGTAGTGTTTCATTTTTCATTTTATTTTTTACTAATCGGAATGATCTGAAATTTGGATCGTATGTATATCTTAGTGAGGCGCACCTAATAAAAATATGAAAAACATAATTCGTAAAATATAAATTAATCAAAATATCCCTGTTTTCGAGAGTATTTTGATCAATTTATATTTTGTGAATTATTGTTTTCATATTTTTATTTGGTGCGCCTCACTAAGATGTATACATGCTCCAAATTTAAAGTAACTTGGATTAGTAGGGAAAAAAATGAAAAATAAAACACTACGGGACAATTGTGACCGTGCGATGAAGTTTGGATGGGGATGAGAAATCCCTATTCATTTTCGCCTATGGGCGTTGGGAAGAGTTCATATACATATACATATACATATACATATACATATACATATACATATAAATTTGGGCCGATCTGACGGTCAAGACTGTATTTTGGTAATTTAATTTTAATATTTTTTATATAAATTCAAATAACATGAAATTTGGAGCATCAACGTGCACCCAATAAAAATATTTTAAAAAAATACTTCGCATAAAATAAATAGACCAAAATACCCCTAATACATTTCAGGAGTATTTTGATCAATTTATTTTATGCAAATTATTTTTTTATATTTTTATTAGATTCCACTATTTTTGAAGAATAGATATTTCAAAATTCAAGTGATTTGGATTTGTAGAAAATAATTAAAATTCATTTACGAAATACAATTGTGATCCTTAGATCAGTCTAGATTCAATTTGGGCTATTGGGCTTACACTGTTCTATCAGCCCATGGGATATATATATATATATATATATATATATATATATATATATATATATATATATGGAAGATGCTAGGGTGAGCCCACTAGCTCATAGAAAAAAATGAGCCCAACGACCCAGATTTAGTCTGGGCCGAACAGATGATCATGGATGTCCCATAGTGTTTGAATTTTTTTTTTCTACAAATCCAAATCACTTAAAATTTGGAGCGTGTGTACATAAGAAATAGACGAATCTTTGAAAAATATCAAAAAAATATTTTACATGAAATAAATTGATCAAAATACCTCTGAAAAACTTCAAGTGTATTTTGGTCACTTGGTTTTCGATAATTACTTTTTTTATGTTTTTATTAGGCGCGGCTTGATGAGAAGAACACACACCTAAAATTTCAAGTGATTTGGATTTGTAGAAAGAAAATTAAAATTCAAACACTCTCGGACATCCGTGATTTTCAAATCGGCCCAGATTCAATCTGGACCATTGGGCTCATTTTTTCTTGTGAGCTATTGGGCTCACACAAGCTTTTTCATATATATATATATATATATATATATATATATATATATATATATAAGATACTACAAACTCCTATAGGTGAAAATGAACAGTGATTTTACCTACCCTCATCACCGTCCAAAGTTCATCGCACGGTCACGATTGTCTGGTAGTATTTCATTTTTCATTTGTTTTCTACATATCGCCTGAAATTTGGAGCGTGTATTCATAAAAAATAGGCGAATCTACAAAAAATATAAAAAAGATATTTTATATTAAAATAATTGACCAAAATACCCATGAAATGTTTCAGCGCTATTTTGGTCAATTTATTTTTTACGAATTATTTTTTTTATATTTTTATTAGGTGCGTCTCACTCTGATACACACACTCTCTAAAGTTCAGATAATTCCAATTTATAGAAAACAAATGACAAATGAAACACTACGGGACGATCGTGACTATGCGATGAACTTTGAACGGTGATGAGGGTAGGCGAAATCACTGTTCATTTTCACCTATAGGCGTTGGGAAGACTTTTCCTATATATATATATATATATATATATATATATATATATATATATATATATATATAGGAATGGATCCTGTCAACCAACAGCCTACATTCAATTTGTGTCGATCTGATAGTTACAACCTCATTTTGTGATTGAATTTTTAATTTTGTTTTTCTACAAATCAAAATCACTTGAAATTTCAAGTGTTCATTTTTCTCATCAAGACTCACTTAATAAAAATATAATTTTTTTTTTTGTAAAATAAAAATTGATCAAAATACCTTCGAATCTTTTTGGGGGTATTTTGATCAATTTATATTTTGTGAATTAATTTTTTTTATCTTTTTCTTAGATTCTATTATTTTTGAAGAATAGATGCTCAAAATTCAAGTAATTTGGTTTTGTATAAAAAAAATGAAAATGTAAATATAAAATAAGATCGTGACTATTAGATTAGACTCAGATTTTATCTAAGACCGTTGGCTGACACTGTCGCTGACAACATGTGATATTTTCTTTTATATATATATATATAAATAAAGAAAAGTTCCTGCCAGCCCGCTCGCTGATGAAATAGTGTATTTTAATTTCAGACAAGGAAAAATAGATGTACATAAGAGTCTTCAAAAACAATTACGAGGGCGATTGCATTACCTGGTTGGTGAAGCCGACCCCGAAACCCAACAAGATTCGACCCAAGATAAGCATAACAATGTTCACGGCCACGCCATTGATGGCAGCTCCGGCCAAGAAAGTGCAGCCCCCTAGTAGCATGCTTGCGCGGCGGCCCATGGCTCGAGTCACCTTCCCGGCCCCAAGTGAGGCCACCAAACCAGCAATGTAGAGTGAAGACGTGAAGGAAGTGAGGAGTTGGCTATCATAAACACAGTATACATTCTGTTTGGCTGATGCCATATTCCTGAAAACGCTTGGAAAGAATTTCTTCAAGAATGACTCCATTGTTGTAACGCCTCCTGAAACATGTCACACCATACTCACTGTAATTCTGCTTCCCTAGCTCGCGAAAAGGTGTATGATAGTCATTTCAAGCATATGAAGCCTACCTTAGTAGAAGTCCGTAATAATAATAATAATAAATAAATAAATAACTAAGATTATGAAAATGCCCTTGAGTCTTGTTTTATGGATTTTTTTGAAAATTTACCACATAAATGATGGCAAGGAGGATGAACATCTCAAATATGAACTTAATACAATTTATAAAATATAAACTAAGATCAAAATAACTCAATGCTATGAAGGGGTAGGAGTTAAAGGTAAAATATGAAACATAGGGGACTATTGTTCAATTCCAAGAACAAAATGAAAATTTTATGTAAATTTCCCTTTTAAATAAGAGATGGTGAGAGAGCTTATTCTAATAAAAGTAAAAAAGAAAAAGCATACAGCCATGTTAAATTCCTATTTGGAGAGAACGACCAATAGATGCCAGGCCCCATCCGTCTCTGTGAGTATAATTTACTTACCGCTCCCTTTTGTCAAAAGATCCATTTGGGAGGATTTTTTCGATCTGAAATTTTGGTAACCATCAAAAAATAACTTGATGATTATTTTCAAAAGAAATTTCTAATACTTAGATCTTGAGGGACTCTATTCAATCTCGAGACATTATTTCTTTCAAGTGCATAAAAGGTGTAATTAGGGTTTTTTTATTATATATTTTTAATTGAAGTTAATTTTTGGGTTGAAGAAGTTACGTCCCAAATTTGTGGGTCCTAAAATTCATTCTAGGTAGGGTTTTACGTGACAGTATACTCCCACAAGAGTATAATATCTTTTGGCATCGTTTACACAAGGAAAAGTGTTGCATCAGTCAGGGAGCACAAGAGCCACTGGCTTATAAACTTTCATCCCAAGGATGGACCTTGTGTAAAGTGTATCGTTCATAAATATCATATGAACAATGCTCCAATAAATGTCATAAAAATTACATTTTAAATTTAAAAGTTTATTTTAAATTTTAGAACGGTTCTACAGTTTTCAATGGCGGTCTAGCTGCATTTCTTCTGGATACATTCTCCGGTCTAGCAATCTGCTGATGCGGTCTGACAGTTCTTAGTTGCAGTCCAACAGTTCTCAATGGCGGTCATGCAGTTCGTAGTTGCAGTCGAGCAGTGTTTCTTCTAGATGCACTCCCCGGTCTAGCAATTTAGTAATCCTATCTACCGGTTCTTAGTTGCGGTCCGACAATTTTCAATAGCGGTCTCAATTCTTAGTTATGATCCAGCAGTGTTTCTTTTGGATGCACTCCCCCAATTTGGTAATGTGGTCTAGCAATTCTTAATTGCAGTTGGGCACTTTCTTATAGTTGGTCTGGCATTTGTTTTTACTAACAAACTGCTGTCGTACGATTTGGGTTATGGTCCAACATAAATATGTGTCGGACCGTCTTTGTCGATTCAATGCCGGATGATACGTGAAGGGAAGGTGTACCAAAAGGGGTATTTTTATCTTTCTACTCATAAGTTTCTTACTTGAGAGGGTCTTTGTTATAAGGAAAAAGTTTATATAAGGATGCAACCTTGTAATGTAGAACTACGGATGCACCTAAAAAATGTTGAAAAGCCTTTTGATTTGATCATCTCGATGTACGATGTACGACCATGAAAAATAATAAGATTTCAAGTCTCAAAAATAGTGTATTTTACAACATGTTATCTAGACCGTCAAGTTTCAAGATTTTCATATGTTTATAGATCTACTTGACTTTAACCATTTTTTAAATTTAAAATTTTATAATTAGATAATAAAAAATAAATTTTAAAATAATCTTAAAAATATTTTACATAAAAATTATATACCATGATAAAATTTGAAAGTGCACCTTACCTCCTACGGATGCATCGACCCTTGCTATAAACGCTAGTATTTGCGTAAAAATCATGATTCAAAAAGTAGTTGGGGGAGGACGCAAAGAAAGTTGAGTCGAGTGGGATTTAGTATTCTCGTGTGATGCACGAAGTCGTTTGGTGATTTGTTTATTATGATAATATTCACCTCTTGGACGTTAGTGTTGACTATGCCCTGCCTTCCTAATCACGTGATTCACTTATTTCAAAACACCCATTAATGTCGCGTTGAATTTGATACCCTTGCCTCGAGGAACATAGATTATTATGGGACTATTTATGTTTCTTATAAATCCCATAAAAGCCTTTTGAAGTTATTATCAATAGTATCTATTAAACAACCCAATTTCACATCTAATGGCCGAAAACATTAGGCCTAAATTGGTAGGGTTCATTATGGCAGTCGACATAAATAAAATGTTCAGCAAAATTATTAGGGAGGTTAAAAGGCTATAGAGTTTTCTCGGGAAAGGAAAACACAAGAAAAAGTGGGAAAAATTTAATAAAAAAATTCCTTAAGCAATAAGAATAAAAAGAGAAACAATTTTGAATTTGGTTTAAAAAAGACAATCACATTGATTTTCTTTTATATCACTTAAATGTAAATTTGACTCTACAGCTGTGCAGTAATCCACCATGCACCGTATAGGCCCGGCAATGGGCCAGGTGGCCAGGCTCAAAAAAATGTAGGGCCTGGGTCACAAACTATGGCCCAAAGGTGGGGCTAGGGCCAATGCCAGTGCCAGGTTGGTTCGGCCCCATGGGAATAAGGGCTGGGCTGGGCTAAGAAACTCGTTGCCACCGGTAACACTACAAATTTTGATTAAAGTTAGAATGGAAAGTTTCATTGAAATTTGGGGATAACTTGGGGTAAGCATTAAACTAGTAAGTCAAGGACATAGACATCGGGTAATTAATTGGGAGCCTCATATATTACATCTCATTTATTACTTAAAAATTTATGGAAATTAATGTGAAAATAAAGCTTGTAGAAAAGTGGAAAGTCTAAAATTCGAGTGCATAGTCGCTGCTCATTAAATTGAGCAGCTTTTTTCTTTTATTTTTTGATCTCATTATCTCTAAACTTTTGAAAAGAGGGATTCCGATTCACGGATGAAAGATTCCAAAATTCCGGATGACAGGATTCCATCAAAGAGAGAGAATTCAAAACTTCCGAACTATAATCTCCCCAACCAGTTCTCCAAGTGAGATAGAGAGAGTGAGCTTCCAGTAAACTCCGAGAAAGAGAGAGCACTCCTACCAAAACTAGAGAGAGAGCTTTCAGCAAACCCCAGATAGAGAGAGACTGCTTTGAAGAAACCCCAACCCCCACACTCACATCGAGAGAGAGAGAGAGAGAGAGAGAGAGAGAGAGAGAGTACTTCCAAACCTGAAATTCCGATGTCATAGCCGAAGATCAGACCTCCAGTTGCCGCCATGAGGCACGTAAAAAACACCGCCACCGTTATCTTCCCACCGGATCCCGCAGCCGTCGGGCTTGCTTCCACTGCAAAGACTCCTCCCGCCATCTTTGGATCACTTAATTTCTGCCAGTGATCGGAAAACCACGCCTGAAAACCAGAAAATAAGTTGTTGGAGGTTTTCCGGCTGCCTGAATTGGCCAGCGAGGTTGAGGAGTGAGGAGCGGGGATTTGGTAGGATTGGCACTTAAGAAGGTGTTGCTCTTCATCCGCCATTCTCCCCACAAGTGGTTTGGTTGGTAAAGTCAGATGGGATGTGACATAATATTGAAACACTGAAATGTTAAGTGTACTTTTGGCGTTTTCATATTTACAGAAAAACATAGAAGTTCGGTGCTCCCCTTGTCCAACCAACCATCCATTTTTTAATGGAGGGTTAAGATTGTTCCAATCACAATATTATGTCTTTATTCTGTTTTATTTTTAATTTTTTTTCTATAAACTGTTTTGACATCAAATTTTGGACGTCCATTCCTATATTAAACTCGCACTAACTACAAAATATAAAAAAATATTTTCAATAAAATAAAATAATCAAATTACCCCTGAAAGTTTTAAAGGGTATTTTGATCATTATTTTTTATCGAGAAATTATTGTTAATATTTTTTATAGGTACGTCCCAACGAGAAGATGGCACGTACCAAATTTCATATTAAAAAAAATTGTATTAAAAAAAAACCAAAAATAAAATACTTTGAGACTTCGGATCTAAGATCAAACTGTTAGTGACTCTCTTGATAAAAAATGGACGGCTGAATGGTAGAGGGAACATAGAACTTCTATGTTGTAGGGAGAACATAGAAAGCTTTCCCAAAACATATATGATTCAAATGAAATTTTATCTAAGGAAAATGTCTATATAGAGCCGAGGCTCTCAATAATCAAATTAGAGCATACCTCAAAAATTTCACTAGAAGAGGTTGTTATGATTCCCATGTATCCTCAAATTGATCATTTGTACATCAAGATGCATGAACAAAAGAAAAAAAATGGATTGTTTTAGAAATAGTGCATCTTGTAATGCATTTTTAGACTGTCAATTTTCAAGTTTTCATAGATCGACTTGATCTACGCTATTTTGGAAGCTTTAAATTTTATAATTAGAGATGAAAATATATTTTAAGGTTATCACATAGATTTTCAGTATTGAAATCACATTTCTCAATACTATTTAAATGTGTGCTTTACTTTGATTGTTTAAAGCATTGGCCTTATACAAACCGTTCCCCTTAAATGTAAGGATATTTTGGCTTTTCTAGATTTACATAAAAGCATCTCTTATTCAAAGGAAATTGTAGCAAAATACACATAATTTTTCAATAATTTAACATTTTATCTTTTTTCAACTATTCTATGACATGATTTAGGTGTAGATATTTTAGATTATATTAAAACAAAAATATTAATAGTTGATCTCTTATATAGATTTTGACAAAGGACATAATTTTTGTGGGATTGTATACAATGAGACCATTTACCTTTGAGACAAGGTGGTCACAATTACTTACAACCATTCGGTGTGAAGTTTGATAGTTTGGATATGTCACAAAGTTAGAGAAAATTTCTTTTGAAGTTTGAGCTTGTCCAATGGAATAATTGCAGTTACCTAATTTCACATCCAATGATCAAGATTAATGTCTCACCTTGTACCAAAGGTAAATTGTCTCATTCTATACTTTTCCAATTTTTATAGGGAAAAGTTTATATAGAGCGGAGGCTCTAAACAATCACATTTGAACCTACCTCTAAAATTTCACTAGAAGAAGTTATTTTGATGCCCAAATATCCTCAAATTGATCATTTCAACATCAAGATGCATGGATATGAAAAAAACATGGATTTCAAGTTTTGGAAATAATGTATTTTGAAACGCATTTTTGGATCGTGAATTTTCAAGATTTTCAAGTTTTCATATATCTGTCGATCTACACTATTTTTGAAGCTTTAAACTTTATAAATAAAGATGAAAATACATTTTAAGGCTATCACAAAGATTTCCAGTATTTTTTTTTTTGTTTGACAATGTTACCACTTTTATTGAATACTAAGAAAATGAAATTACATAATTAGAAATGACAAAAGAAAGTAAAGAAGAACCACCCTTAGCCAAGGCATCAGTCACAAAGTTTGTTTCACAATAAACATGAGAGAAGGAGATTGACAAAGGGGAAGCAAGATCTAAAATATGTAACCATAAAGGCCGGAGTTCACATGGCACGTACTGTTCGACGTTACACCACTTGATAACATTCAGGGAGTCCCCTTCAATCCAACATTTGTTACCACAATTATTTGCAATAAAAATTTTCAAACCTTCAAGTAACGCGCTGAGCTCCGCACAATTTGCAGTTGCAACACCTATAGGTCCAGTATAGGCAAAAATGATGTTACCCAAACAATCACGCAACACTACTTCAATTCCGGCTAAACCAGGATTGTCAAGAGAACTACCGTCAAAGTTGAGTTTCAAGGTACTTGCTGGAGGCGCAATCCAAATATGTCTCGGTCTATTACTAACACAACCAAGATGAAAAAGGTTGTGTAAGTTTGCCATAACATCCACTTTAGAGATACCCCATCCCTCTTTTAAAACAGATAGCCACGACCAGATTGAAAATTTGATAGCATGAATTAGTCGGTCAAAAGCCATAAAAGTCCCCTCAAAGGACCTTCTATTTCTTTCTTTCCAAACCTCCCACAGGATTACGCCTTTAGCAATCCTCCAAGTAATCCTGCCCACTTTAGGTAAATGAGGAAGGGAAAACTGAGAAACTAACCCCTCCACCGATTGAGGAAGTGCTAAATTGATACCGAGAGCACCAACAGACAGTGCCAAATTCTCACCTTAAAATAACAGTGGATAAAAAGATGTGCATCAGATTCACCATCAGCTTTGCATAGAAGACACACATTCGGGAAAATTTTTCCCCTTTTAATCAAATTATCAATGATCAGTACTTTATTCATAACAGTCAGCCAAATAAAAACTTGTACTTTGTGGGGTATCGACCATTTCCAAATTTAACCAATCTGAGGGTACGACTATCTCCATCGATCGTGAAAGAAAATACTATAACAAGATTTAACAGTGAAGATACCATCTCATCCTTAGTATTCTGCGACACATAGCTCTTATCCAGCATTTCCATTAAACCACACCATTATGAAAAAATAACATTATTCAAACGACTATAGGCCAAGTAAATGTTCCAAGAAAAATTTTGACCCCTTCTTTCCACGGCCTCACTGACTAACATATTCGGCCTCGTAACAGCCCAAACAATTTTGGGAAAACAGACTTCAGAGGGTATTCCCCTATCCATCTATGATGCCGAAAAGAGATTTGGCTAGCATTTCCAAGATTCCATCTAAAATAACCTGAAATCATTAGCTTACACTTTGCAATCGACCTCTACATCTGAGAAATGTCCTTTCCTCTATCACCCCCAAGCCAAACTTCAAATCTATTCACACCATACTTGGAAACAAGGACTTTGTACCAAAGGTGGTCGTTTAAATGAAGATTACGATACCACCATTTGTACATCAGAGCTTGATTCACTAATTTAATTCTACATATTCCCAATCAACTTTCTTTCTTTAGAGTACATACTGTATCCCATCTAAGAAGATAAAATTTCCTAACCTCATTATTAGAATACCAAAGAAAATCCCGCATCATTTTCTCAACCCTTTTCGTAATCGAGGTAGGCATATTAACCACATACATATGATGGACTGGAAGATTAGTTAGACAGACTCTCAACAGGGTTACCCTACCACTCAAAGACAGATACTTGTGTTTCCAGAGGTCAAGTATGGATTGGACCGTTTCAAGCACTTTATCCCAGACTGTCAAAGAGAGTTTTTAGTCAGAGATAGGAAGGCTAAGATAAATGATAGGAAAAGAATCCACTTTACACCCCATCACACTGGCCAATTCAACAACAACATTATCTGCACAATTTATACCGATCATAAAAGATTTGTTAAAATTTACCTTAAAGCCAATTGTGACCTCACATATTTCCAAAAAACGAGCAATATTCCTAACTTGAGAAAGATGCTCATCACAAAATATTAGAGTATCATCTGCATATTGCAAATGAAAGATTAAAATATCAGAATTCACAATGCTGAAGCCCTCAAAATGACCCACTCTCTCCACCCTGCTCAACATCAAACTGAAGCATTATGTATAAATAGTAAATAAGAAAGGAGAGAGGGTCCCCTTATCGAAGATCTCTAGTAGCCTTGAAGCAACCAATCAGGTTGCCCTTAAATAACACCGAAATATGAGCTGAGGAAAGACATCCAAAAATCCAGCTCCTCCACTTTTCACCGAACCCGATGACTTTCAAAATCTTCAATAATACTCCCCATTCAATACGATCATAAGCTTTTTCCATGTCCTGTTTAAACAAAACACCAGACTTCTTACTCAGGACCCCGAGAATGAATACATTCTTGTGCCAAAAGCATACTATTCGTTATTTGACGGTCCTTGATGAAAGTAAATTGAGTGTTAGAGATGAGGGAAGGCAGAACAGTTTCAATCTTTCAGTCAGGACTTTCGCAATTATTTTATAGAGACTTGTAAGAAGGTTAATCAGTCTAATATCAGACAATTTAGTAATCATGGACTTCTTGGGAATTAGAGCTAGAAAAGTAGAGTTCACTCCTTTAAAAATATCTCCCCTAATGAAACTCTCTTGATGAACTCCAAAAGTTCATCTTTAACTACATTCCAGAATCTGTGGAAGAAGGCTAGAGGAAAACCATCAGGGCCTGGTGCTTTATCCCCTGGTATCGCAAAAACCGCCTTATACAACTCCTCTATAGAAACTTCTCTGTCCAAAATTTTTTTTTCCCCTACTGACAACACTTTAAAAGGGATTCTACCAAAGGAAGGTGTAAAATTAACTTCTTTAGTAAAAGCCTTCTTAAAATGGCTAATGACTACTTCTAATGAAGCATCATCCTCAGAATCAATAACAGGAATGGATAAACTCAAAAGGTCATTTTTTCGTCTTCGAGCACTAGCAATCGTATGAAAATATTTTGCATTAAGGTCCCTTTCTTTTAACCATTTCAATCTAGACCTCTACTTCCAATATATTTCCTTTGAATGACGCAAGTCCTCCAATCCTTTATGTTTCAAACAACGGTCCAATAAGTATTGTTCCGATAAAACCCCACTCAATTGGGTATTATGATAAAGGATTTCAATCTCAGCTAAGACTCCATCAATTTTTGCTCTGATATCAACCTTGTTGACTTTCTTCCAATCTATCAATTTGACTTTGATATTCAAAAGCTTTCTATGCAACTGAAAACCCTACGTTCCCTCCACAACTATATTAACCCATGTCCCTCTAATCAACTCAACAATTTCTTTCTCCTCCAGCCGAGCCCACATCTAGTCTAAAGGTTTCGGCCCACCTTTTAAAAGACCGGTATTCAGCAAAATAGGGCAATGATCCGAAGATATTCTGGGGAGAGCCTTGACAGATGCTAGAGGAAATTCTTCCATCCATCCATTGAGATAAAAAATCTATCTAATTTAGACATAAATAAGTTTGTGATGCTATTATTCGACCATGTAAACTTTGATCCAATAATATGAAGATCCAACAAAGAATTATTCTCAATAAACTTATTGAACATCCTCATCGAGGTGTTAATAGGGGTAAAAGCTAAACATTCATCTGGCCACCGAATGAGATTAAAATCCATTCCAATAACTACAGGATAAGAAACTGACAGAATGACAGGGTTGAGATCATTAAAAAAAATTTCTTTAAGTGCAGACAAAGTGGGCCCATAAATATTTAAAAAACCCCAAGAGAAACCAACTTTAATAAAAAACACTCTAATAATAATATCAAAATTAACCAAAACCATCGGATCCCAAAGCCCTCCCGATGCACCAATAACATTAATCCCACAAAAACTAACAGCACCAGCACCCCAAACCTCCCTAGCCCCAAACACATTGGGACTAGAAAGCTTAGTTTCTTGCAAAATTAAGACAACAGGTCTATACTTAGAAACAAGCAACTGGACATCTCTTTTCTTACTGGGATGTCCAAGACCCCTAACATTCCAAGATAAAAAATTCATTAGAAAGTAGAAGGAGGTGGGTTAGAGGAAGAACCTGGTCCATCAGGACCACAACCAAAGTACATATCCTCCAACAGCAAGGCTTCATGAAGTTCTTCGTCTCCTGTAGAAGAAATTGAAGAGGAGTTCACATCAACCACTGTCTGGTCACATAAAGCAATTGAAACTGCAGTCGAGCCTCCCTTAGGGATACCACGGGACTGAAGCCTCGTGGAGGAGCGTACCCCTTTCAAGATAGCCTTGTTTTTTTTGCCAGCCGCAAACTTTTTGGCAGGAGTCTTTGGACCTGACTCCACCACAGAGCTCTTACTAGAACTTTTTCCATGCACCAAATCTTTTTCAATCGCCATTCTCATCCTTCTGCGTTCCTTTACTTCCTCCAACACCAAGTTCAAAGGAATCCATCCCCATATCCTCCAACATCATGTCTATCAGTGGTGTCTCATCCTGAACTATCTTTTCAGACACTGACACTTTAACCAGGTTAAAGCACAGATCCCTAGTTGTAGGCTCCTCCTGTACCGTCACAGGTGTCTCTGCAATAACTAGGTC
Organism: Amborella trichopoda; assembly: GCF_054954075.1. Classification (NCBI taxonomy): domain Eukaryota; kingdom Viridiplantae; phylum Streptophyta; class Magnoliopsida; order Amborellales; family Amborellaceae; genus Amborella; species Amborella trichopoda. The sequence goes on from NC_142339.1 coordinate 8,245,308, forward strand.
CAAACTATGGCCAGGTTCCCTAGATTTAGCATCTTCAACCGCAAGAGGTAGTGGGCTCGCAGGACCCTCATTTGCTTCAATAACCATGATTGCCAGTGGATCGATCATCAAAGGATCAAACCTTGTCCTTGATATCCTTATCCCGCTCTTAGCAACATCCAAATGATAAGGGAGATGATACATCTGTAGCTTCCAAAGCAGAGCCAACAGGAGGACCGAGAGCCTCTGATGAAAACACAAGGTAGAGAAGAGGTTCTTGGCACAAAGACGCAATAATAGGAGCGAAATCAAGATGGAGGAAAAGACTTGCTTCTTCACTTCAACCTCCTTCCAAAACACAAGGTAAGACAAACCGGGAAGATGAAACGCAAAGGAAGGTTTTGTCGCCACATTTTAAGGAATATCTTTCCCAAAGATTTGAGTTTTGAGCGGAGCTTTTTTGGGAACCAAAACCGTCTCCACGATATCACGATTTGAGTTCATCTCTTGAACCTACGTTGGTGCACCTAAAGACTATTGAACGACAAAAGGTTGTTGGAATTTGGACTGCCGTGGTTGGAATCTCGCCAAAGTTCCCGTGTAACCGCCGGACTTTTAGGCAGACCCTGCATAACTCTCGTCGAAAAAACAGAAGGTTATGATCTAAAGGATTCCGAGAAACCAGACGTCGATTTCGGGAATCTGCCTATGGGTATCCAACATTGAATAATCTTGGCAGTTACATTATTTTGAAAATTGAAAAATCCCTCTCTGTTTTTAAAATTACTGCTCTTCGGTTTCAAGTTTGAGTTCCCTAGAGGAAGAATTCTGGTCGCCGCTTTCAAATTTTTCGCTCACGAAGTCTGCCCATTCTTCTCCATTGAGGGGCTCTTAGCAAACTATCTAGAGGATGTGCAACCAGCATCATCAGTGATAGGAATCTCAAAGAAAGCTTCATTGATGCATAACGAACTGTCTTTGGAAAAGGCAAACTGTGGCATTTTTCGACTTTAACACAAACAAAAGCGACAGATAGGACTTAAGAATGAGTTCCTGTCCAAATCCAGATAGATCCCAAAGCTGCCTGCCACTTTTTTAATGATTGCCAAATTCCAAGCTGATAGAGGAAGGCCCCACATATTTAACCATACCGTCTCCATAGGAATAAAAGAAGCATGATCAGACAGCTTCCAATGATCTAACGATAGTAGACTACCTCTAATACGATAAAATATGTGAGAGAGTGCTTTCCTAACCTCCTCCTTTGAATGAAGCTTAAAACAATTTTATTGAGACCAATAGATTTCACATCAGGACGTTGGGGTAAATTCCAACTCCTCTGGGGCCCGTTAGAAAGCCCAAAAAAATCAGAGATCAGAGGTGAAAAAGAACCTGATACAAGAAATTCAATTTTGATTTCAAGATGCTCCCAGATTGCATGATCCACCACAACCATCAAAGGACACAAATCAGCACCTCCATCATACCCAGAATCACAAGACTTCCTCCCAATCACGACTTTCCTCCAATCCATTCTATCAGTTACTGCATTTTAAAAAGAGCCCACATTCACTCCCTCCCGATGCCCCTAGTAAAAAAACCCACAACTATGAAACCCCTCTCATCTCTTCACCTCATTCTCTCAATCTACCCATGGAAAAAACCCACAACCATAAAAACCCAATCCCACTTGTATTTTTTTTTTAAAGCTTATGCCAATGACGTCCCTTGCTTGATTTCACATGTAGCAACTATGGATCCCCATTCTCTCTTTTGCATGGATCGGTCTCTCTGGCTCTCGACGGCGAGTTTCTATGAGAAACTAGGGTTTGGTGTGGTAGCTCCTTGCAAGCCTCAAAATAGCAAACCCTAACGCCAAGAAAAACCACTGCCCTTCAAGATATTGTATACGATCCTTCCACAAAGATTTCCGGTATTGAAACTATATTTCTCAATACTATTTGAAGGTAGGCTCTAATTTGATTATTTAGAACTAGGCTCTATACAAACAGCACCCATTTTTATAAGGCCTAAGCTTTATGAAAACAAAGTACAACGATCACCTTAAATTATTCTTCGGAAAGCACTTTGGGCATTAAAAATCTCCATGATGGCTCGAAAATCAATTTCTAATACCTATTATGAAATTTGAAGCTAAAAAACGAATACAAATCTTGCTGATCCGTGAACTTTTATTTTTAGGGTGAAATGGACAGTCTAAATAATGTCTTACAATATACACTATTTTAAGGTTTGAAATCCTAATCTTTTTGAAAACCATGATGACCAAGGCCAAGATGATTGAGTTGAAGGTTTTCTCACACCAAACCGGAATGTTTGGTGAATTTTGATGTGAGTTTTTACTTACTTTCATAGGGTTGCAGGACTATCAATAAATTTCACCAAAGAATAGATATTTTGATCGTTTCCCAAATTGAAAGAATGGATCGAGAATAGAAAAATATATAATCTGCCCTCTTCGTTCCTTTGGTTTTCCAAGGTCATGGTTGTTATGGCGATTGTCCCCCTCTTCAATGATTAAAGAAGAATGGTTTGACCCGGCTGCGTCCTTATCAAACTCAGTAAAGTCTCACATCAAAAAACTCTCATAAAATTATTGTTTGGATGTTGGAAAATTTTCATATCAATCATCTTAGCCTTGACTATTATAGTCTAGCCTTGACTATTATAGTGGTAAAAAAACTGAAAAATTATAAATATACCTTAAAATCAACTTTGTAGATATTCTATCATCGATACTTTTAGTATCACACTTAATAACGTTTTTTTTTTCTTTTAACTCAAATAAAACATTCATTGTTTTAAAAACTAAACTACCATTTCCCTCCCTTATTCTACCCATGAAATCTCTTTTTCTCTCTCTACTTGCCCTCTTTCTACTTGCCCTCTCTACTTGTCATCTCTCTTTTCAACTCGCCCTCTTTCTCTCTCTTTCTCTACGAGCCCCTTCTCTCTCTCCATCCGCAAAAAAACTGGCAAAGTCAACCTTGCTGAAAAATTGTCATGGGGATTTGTTTTAAGGGATAGGTTTCCTTGGGATCTAGAGAAGAGTTGGTGAATCCTGCTGAAAATTTTGGGATGGGGATTTGGTTTGAGGATTGGGTCTTCCTAGGGTTTAGAGGGCGGGTGGAGAAAGAGAGAGAGAGCAGGTAGAGAAAGATTTATTGGTGAGCTAGAGAACATAGGAAAAAAAGATAGATTTTAGGAGAGAGAGAGAAGAGTTCGGGTAGAGAGAGAAAGAGAGGAGATAACTATGGAAAGGGGTCATTTAGCCCCAAATATTTTGACTTTTTACAGGGGGGTAAAAAGGGATAGGTGTGATACTAAAAGTGTTGGAGGCAGGATATTTAAAAAGTTCATTTTGGGGGCGTATTTATAATTTTTTCTAAAAAAGTTTAGTATTTCAATCTCTAAAGTCAGTGTATATTATAACAAATTACTTAGACTTTCCATTTCTCCTTAAAAAAAAAAGTGTTCATGGATCCATAAGATCTGTACCATTGTTTTATGCTTCAAATTTCATAATAAGTGTTAGAAATTAATTTTAGAGCTATCGTGGACATTTCCGATGCCTTGAGTTTTCTATACAAGAATTCAAGGTAAGGCTTTTACTTTGTTTTATAGGCGTGGCAAGAGGTCGGGTCGGCCCAACCCGGACCTAGATCGAGACCCCGGACCTGAAAATGTGTTGTGGGACCCAGACCCAGACCTAGACCTAGACCCGACCAGACCCAAAGTCATAGAACCCGCACCCAGACCTGAAAGTATAATATGGGACCCGAACCTGACCCAAAAATTAAAACATATGTATTTAAATATATTAACTATTCTTTATAAATTAGGACCCCAAAAACATATGTGGGACCCAAAATCAAACTTGGACCCAAATAATGTTCGGGTACAATATTTCGACCTAGACTCAACCCGCCATATCCAATTTCTTGACCCATACCCAAACCTACGTCAGGTCTACCCTTCAGGTCCTAGATCGGGTCCAGCTCTGGGGTCCTTGCCACCTCTATTTTCCTAAATCCTAGGCCTTACAGAAACTTCTTCCGTGATTAAAATATGGAAAAAGTTTATATAAGGTGTCAACCTTATACTGTATGAGTAAGTGCACCTACAAAACCCACTAGAAAAGGTTCTTATGTTGGCAAACCCTCAAATCTATCAAGATGACCTTGAGATACATAGACATGAAAAAAGGGGATTTTTAGTCCTAAAAATAGTTTATCTTCTAACACATTATCTGGACCATTCGTTTTCAAGATTTTCAATTGTTCATAGATCTTCTTAATCGTCACTATTTTTGAAACTTTAAATTTTATAATTGGGAGAAACAATAGATTTTCATTACATTAAAAAGCTTTGCAGCATCAAAACTCCATTTTAGACATAATTTTGAGCTACACCTTACCTCAAAAGTACAAGGTTGACTTATACATACCTCAGCCTTAAAATATAGTCTTGACTTAAATGACTTCGTCTCGCTTAAAATATAGTCTTGACTTAAATGACTTCTCTTGGAAGGACTCATTAGGGCAATCACTCAAGGGTGTGGTTAAGGTTGCAACTTTAAACAATTCAATTAAGGCGCTCTTCCGAATTTTATCAGAATATCTAATTTTTGGTGAAAAAAATCTTAGGATTATCTCAAAATCTATTTTCATATTTATAAAATTTTAAACTTTAAAAATAGTTAAAATCAAGCAGATCTATAAACATATGAAAATTTTAAAAATGGACGGTCTAGATAATATATTTCAAGATGCACTATTTCTATGACTCAAAATCTTTTTTTTCTTTTATTTTCATACATCTCGATGTCAAGACGAACAATTAAGAGTTTTTTTCAATATTAAAAGAACTTTTTCCGATGGATTTTGATGTGCAATATGTAATCCTACATTTAAAGTTGCAACAAAATAGTTGTGAAATTTACAAAAATACCCCATCCCTTGACCAAAATTCAAGCAAACAATTATAAATTGACTTTTTTGTTTCTCTTTTGCGGGATGTCATCGTTAAAGAAAACGTTTATAAAAAAAGTAAAGGATCCAGTTTTTATGAGACACACGACTCATAGTATTCTCATGCAGGCTCCCTCTAATATCCATTTTTTATAGGGTACAGTTGGCATACGGATGCATTTGTAGCTGTACAGGTAAGGTGCATCGTCAAATTTTATCATGGTATATAATTTTGATGTAAGATGTTCTTATGATTATCTTAAAATCTATTTTTGTATCTAATTATAACATTTTAAATTTTAAAAATAGTTAAAATCAAATAGATCTATAAACATAGAAAAATCTTGAAAATGGACGGTGTAGATAATATGTTGTAAAATGCACTATTTCTGAGACTTAAAATCTTTTTAGGTCATACATCTCAATGTCGAGATGATCAATCAAAGGGTTTTTCAACATTAAAACTACCTTTTCCGATAGATTTTTGAGGTGCATCCGTTGTTCTACATTATAAGGTTGCACCCTTATATAAACTTTTTTCCTTTCTTATATTTTCTGCAGAGATCTTGGATCCAGATTTATAAATATCTACACTATAATGATCAATAATATAAAAAATAAAATAAAATAAAATGAAATATAATAAAATAAAACTTTAAAATAATTTTTTTTCCATCCATTGGATATGAATCTTTAGTTATAGAGGTTCAATTTAAAGGTGAACGGTTTGTGAGTCAGCGGACTGGTCATATTGTGGCTATAACTATATACTAGGGAGTATGATTTTATTCTTTTGTTATTTAGTTTTTTGGTGAATGGACTACGAGTTATTGTAAATACCATTGAGTAAGAAAAAGAAAAAGAGAAGGGTGCAGTTTGTATAGAGCCGAGGCTCTAAACAATTAAATTAAAGTGTACCTTTAAGTAGTGTTGATAAATGTAGTTATAATATTGAAAATCTTTGTGATAGCCTTAAAATATATTTTTATATTTAATTATAGAATTTTAAACTTAAAAAATAGTGTAGATAAAGCAGATCTGTAAAAAACTTGAAAATATTGAAAATTGACAGTTTAAAAATACGTTACAAGATCGCTATTTTCAAAACTTGAAATTCATTCTTTTGTCATGTTCATGCATCTTGATGTCGTTATGATCAATTTGAATATATTTAGACATCAAAACAACCTCTTCTAATGAAATTTTTGATGTGGGCTCTAATTTGATTGTTCATAGCCATGGCTCAAGTTTTTTTTCCAAAAGGGAATATTTGAAGGTACCCCAAATTCCCAATTATCTAAGTCGTCCGGATTTATGTCCTTAGAAAGGTGCTTTCATGCAAAACTCCAATTTCACCAATAATCAAATCGATGCGGCCCCTACAAAGATAATGCTCCTTGTTTTTTATGAGCACGCACACCGAGCTCCTTCAGGAACATCGTTTATTTCTTTTTATTTGCTTTTCGATCTGAAATTTTGAGAATTACTTAAGAATTAAGAATTATTAGATGATTATTCTAATAAAAATAAAAATTACGGTTTTCTAATATTTGAATCTCATTATCTAAAAATTAGATGATCTCTATTTAATTATTTTTCTCAAATACATAAAGGGTACCATTAGGGAATTGTTTTAGGTTAATTTCTATTTGGAGAGCTTACATCCCTAAATTTTAGTGTCCTAAAATTAATTTTAGGCTATGTTCTACCTGAGGAAGTCAACAGACATTCTACTTCTATTCCCATGACAGTAAAATATCTTTGGTTTCATTTATTATTGGTGGGAAAGCTTTTTCATCATTTAATTTGTAGATGGACTGTATTAAATTTCTTTATTTATTATGTTTCATTTTCTTGGTTTGGCTGAATCGCACCGCCGAACTGGCCACCCACCGATTCCTAATTGACCTCGTGAACCGGCCGATTTGGAGCGATTTGAGTTCAGGCATTTCAAACTAAAAAAAAAGGAAAGAAATATTGAAAAATTTTTAAAAGAAAAATAAATTGATTTGTGAATTGAAAATTGAGCTATAGGTTTTGTATTTTGATGAAATTATAAAAGGAGTATGAAAGCTGACGGTTTGGTTCCAATTTGAGTAGAAGACATACATTTCACAATATAAAATGCAATAAATTTTAATAGTATATTTTTTTGGCAAATGCATAATATTTGTGATTAAAAATAACGATAGCAAAATATTTAATTGTTGATTAACCAAAAACATAAATTTAGAACTTGCATGGAATAAAACTTTTGAAGATGTGAAGATGACAAAAAAAAAAAAATGAAAAACACAAAAATTTGAAAATGCATTAGTTTATAATGGAAGTTATTAAAAAGAGAAAAACAAATGAAAAATTAGAAAAGGGTAATAAAAAGAGAAAAAAGAGTTTAAATAAGTATTTGAAATAAAAAATTAAAATGACATTGTATAGGATTAACATCAAAATGGAAACTACAGAACGACCTTGCAGGTTCCAAGTTGACTTGCTGGCTTTTTAATGTTCGGCTCCGCTGGGCTTCAACATTGGGCATTATTGGGAATCAAGGTTCGAAAAATCCGCTATTCTGATTGAATTTTACGTTGCCTATTCTGGATCCCTTAATATATCGGGATTCACCCGTATCCCCCTGGATCGACAATTCAGCTGTAGCGAGTAGGCGATGCGATCCAATGAACAACCCCAATTTGTTGGTACTACAGTAGTTTCGTGAGCTCTTTTCCATGATATTGGCGCCATTTGATCCATCTTCAGGGTCCTTTTTAGAGAATTATTGCTCTGGAATGACTGAAAGTTGCTTATATATCCAATATTCAATCAATTTTGAGAAACAATATGAGATTTGGTGATCAAAATAATGGTTTTTATGAAGCTTTTGTAGAAATCCGTCTTCCTATCGATTTCAGCTTCTATTTGTAAACAGATGTCCTGAAATTTGGTTCTATTTGTGGAGAGTTAAACCCTACACATTATTCGACTGTGAATTTGTTCAATTAAACTAGGATTCCCCCTTTGATTTTGCTTCAAAAGACAAAAAAACAAAAAAAGTCCCTAAAGATTCAGTAGTAAAAAATAATAGAAAAAATTAGTGCAGATTTGGGTTGATTTGGATTCAAATTTCAACGGGTTTGTTGATCTACAAGGGAAAGTGCTGAACAATCAGGTATTTGTTTCTATCAGTGTTTAAAAAGTCGGCGAGACTCGGGAATCGGTACACCAGTACCGGTTCTAGCGAAACTGGGGGAATAACCCATGTTTAGAGAGAACCGGGTGATTCCCAACAGTAAATCCCCCGAGTCACTGTTCAAGCACGGGTGAACAGTATTTTGCGATGGAAATCATCAAATTTTGGCATTTTTTTTTTATAATTGTTGGGCATTTTCAACATGTGAATCAAATATTTCAGCTTTTTTATTTAGTTTTTCAGCCTTATCATTCGATAAATTGGAGTTGAAATCTTCAATTTTGATCACAAATCAGTGGATTTGTGAAGAACAACGCATTTTTTTTAGGTTTCCGCCATTTCTCTGATTTCAAACAAAATAGGGCATCATTTTCTGTAAAATTTGAGGGTTATTGATCTTAAGAGTGTTATTTAGAAGAAATTAATCATACCTTGCGAGTATTTTGGTCCATTACAACTCAAATTTGGATTTGAAGCCACGGTTGAAGAAAAACAGGTAAGAAGTTCGGTTTCCCGCCATTCAATCGATTGCATTCAAGATTTTGTAAATAATTTGTTAATATTATAGGGTTTTGATTCCTTATAGTGTTATTTATCATAAAATGTATTCAATTAGATCTAATTTATCTGATTTGAGGTGGATTTTCGAGTTCAATCAAAGATGTCAGGTTGGGTGTGCATTTTTTCTGCGTTTTTTTTTTTTTTTTCTACCATTCTTTGAATTACAGATGACATAGATCACTATTTTCTATGAAATAAGAGAGAAATTAGTCGTGATTGTGTTAGTCATAAGAAATTGTATACTTTTTGTGTTTATTTTGGTGGATTTGCAGTGGATTTTTGATTTTGAGTCATGGTTTTGTGAAGAACAGTTAGGGTTTTTTTCTTTTTCCACCAAATTACAAATATGAGACGAATTAAAGTATTATTATGAATTATTTTGGAGGGTTTTTGAAGGTAAAATTGTGATTCAATTAATTTTGAGTGTAATTTGTCGGATTAAGCAATTTTTATTACTTGATTTCGGATGAAGAGGAGTTGTGGCTGTGTTTTTTGAAATTTTTTTTTTGATGATTAATTTTTTTGAAAATCGTGATTTTGTGAAAAATTGTGAAAATTCGTGATTAGGTTTTGATTATCATGAGGAATTAAACTTTATTTTTAATTTGTATTGTTAAATTTTTAGTGCAAAAAATTGCATGTTGATAGATTATTGATGCAAAAAAATACATGTTGTTAAATTTTTAATGCAAAACTGTATTTTTTAATTTTAATGCATAACATGTATGTATATGATTGATAACTATTTTATCATTATATTATCTTGAATGACTATATCATTGTAAATATTATTTGTGGCAGGTATGTATATTCTTGGTATTAACTGTATGAATATCATTGTAAAAAAATTGTGTCATGTATGATAATTATATTATTTTGCATTTTTCAATTTTATTATTAAATTTTTAATACAAAAAAATATATGTTGATACATAAATTTTATATATATTCTTGATAATTGATTTGTAGGCATGTTTGAAGCTTGCATGTTTTATTATATTATCTTGCATTTTTGTAATTAAGATGTACGACTATTTGCGATGATTTTAATTGAGTTGGGATTGTGCCCACTATATCATTGTAAATATTATTTGTGGCATTGTAAATGACTATATCATTGTAAATATTTTTTGTGCCAAATGTACATGTAGTGGCATTATGGATGACTATATTATTGTAAATTTTTTGCCGAATTGTATGCTTTATTATATTCCATGTGTGATGATGTACTTAATCCATGATAATTATATGCTTATCATTTTGTGTGATGTAAATTAAATGGTAAACAGTAGTTCATGCAGGGAAGGAACATATTAATATTCGCATATTCATGTAAAAAAACGAAAATTCTTAATGGAGTACTCTAACTTTTTATTAGATTCCTAGAAGACAACATTTATAATGAATTTTAAACCTTATATATGGTCAAAATGAGTCCCATCCAATACTGAATTTAGACTATTCATTTGGTGAATTTTAAGATATTAGCCTTTACGAACTCAAAATCATTTTTTTGTTCTTTTTAACATTATTCATCTAATGATAATAAAAGCTATTTAAAAAACTTGAAAAAAAAAATCCTTCCAAGCACTAGATCTAAGCATCTTAACAAAAAGAAAAAATTGCATTTTGGTTGTTGCGTGCTCAATTTTGGATTATGTGTTTATATCCAGGATGATTGTCAGCTCTTTTTTTTTTCAGTGATAGGAATATAATGGCCAACAAATATATAGACAGGAAAATGATGTCTCAATGTTCACGTATTGCTACAAAATAATGAAATATGTACCGCACTAGGCCTAGTGTTTTATGGAAACTGAAAAAAGTTACTCTTAGAGATTTTTTGAAAAAATTTTTAGGCCGAAACTTGCCTGATTCTCCAATCTAGATCACTAATCCCATTGATTTGATACGATTTTTGAGGTGGCTGATCTAAGTCACCGATTCATTTTTTTTAAACCTTGGTGGGATTTATAATCGCATAAGTGGAATTTTCACGTTTACTTGGATGCCTTCATAAATTTGGAGTGTTTTATGGAGTGAATAGAGGTGGCGAAAGGAAGAACATGTGAAAAGATTTTACAAGGAAAACGATTTATCTATGACAGAATCTCTAGTGTTTTCTATAGTCATTTTGTACATGAGTAAATTAATTTCACCTCATAAATAAATTACTATTATTCTGTTAAGAATAACATTTAAGGATTATAGCCCCTTACAAAATCATCAAGCGGGTCAAACAATTTAATTAACATTATATATATATATATATATATATATATATATATTTTACCTAGTTACCTCTTGAAAAAATATTTTAAACAATTACCTAAAATACCCATTTTAAGGTTAGGAATATTGAACAAATAGAAGTCGTTTCAATCATTTTACCAAGCTAAGAGGTTCTAACCAAATGATGAGAATACTCTGCTTGTTCATGGTAGTAAAAATTACTAATATGCCTATTTTTTCATGGTTTTTGACCCTGAACGAGGGCAATTTGAGTATTCTTAATGATATCTCTCAAAGAGGTACTTGAGGGAAATGAAAACAAAAAAAATAAACCTTTTAATATTAACAATGAGATTTTGAATCAATTAGTGATTTCGAAAGAGACTTTACCCCTTAAATGATAGTTTCCCGAAAAAGAAGTAAATCAAATATTGAAAAAATTATTTCAAAGTAAGGCATCAATTTCCCCGAGACTTTGTGTTGAACTTCCCATATTTGAAATACCAAGTGAGTATGTTTATGCTGCTAGATTTTATCTCCTTTAGAGACATAACCTATGCATAACTTTCTCACAAGCTTCCTACAGTATAGAAGTGCATGTGTCTATATAGGCTGAACTTTTAGTTTTAGAGGCCTTTTGAGTTAGTTTTGAAGTAAAAAGGCTAGATGACTAGAAATACCTTTCGAGAGAGATGAATTAAAGGAGGCCGTTGTTGGATAAGCTAGAGATAAAGTCAAAGGACCAGATGGATTCTACGTTCCCTTTGATCATATATATATATATATAATGGTGTGGTTTATATAAGATTGCAGCTTTAAACAATCCAAGTAAGTCACACCTCCAAATTTTATCATAATATGTAATTTTGTTGTAAACATTTCCTAAAATTATCTTAAAATCTATTTTCACATATAATTAGAAAATTTTAAATTCCAAAAATGCTTAAAATTAAGTAGATCTATAGACATATGAAAATCTTGAAAATAAACAGATAATGTGTTGCAAGATGCACTATTTAGGGGACTCAAAATATATATATTTTTTCCATATTCATATATCTTGACATCGAGATGATCAATTAGAGGGTCTTTCAACATTAAAACAACCTTTTCGATAGTTTTTTGAGGTGCATATGTAATTCTATATTTTAAGGTTGCAACCTTATATAAACTTTTCCTTATATATCTGTATATATATATATATATATATATATATATATATATATATATATATATATATATATATATATATATATATATATATATATATATATATATATATATATATATATATATATATATATATATATATATATATATATAAATCATGTCAGCCCACGAGTTGATAGCTACAATGTCAGTCAATAGTGCAGATTGAATCTGAACCGATCTGACAGTCACGATCTCATTTCGTATTTGAATTTTTATTTTTTTGTACAAATCCAAATCACTTGAAAGTTGAAGTGTCTATTCTTCAAAAATATAATAATCTAATAAAAATATAAAAATAATAATTCGTAAAATATAAATTGACCAAAATTTTGGGGGTATTTTGGTCAATTTATATTACGAATTATTATTTTTTATATTTTTATTAGGTGTGTCTTGATGAGAAGAATGAACACCTAAAATTTCAAGTAATTTGGATTTATAAAAATAAAAATGAAAATTTAAATATACAATGAGATTGTGACCGTTAGATCATCCTAGATTGAATTTGGACCATTGGCTGACACTGTAGCAGTCAGCCCACATATATATATATATATATATATATATATATATATATATATATATATATATATATATATATATATATATATATATATATATATATATATATATATATATGTTGCTTCTATGGCTAGATCCTTATAAAAATCAGATATGTAATTTAAACATCTTAAAAATCTTTGTGATTCGATTTTATTTAAAATAACATCAGGAAATTTATTTGCAAATTCTATAGCTCTATCAATTGGTACTATTGTTCCTTGATATATGTTATATCCTAAAAATCTTATTTTAGTCTGGCATAAACTTATGTTTTTAGCAGATACAACCAATCCAGCATTTTTCACTGCATTAAGAGAAGCATGAATATGTTTAAAGCGTTGTTGTACATTTTCTGAGAATATTAACATATCATCTATATATACTATCATAAATTTAATGTATGGGTTAAAAACATCATTCATTATTCTTTGGAATTCAGAAGGGGCATTTTTTAATCCGAATGGCATAACATTCCATTCATATTGCCCAAAAGGGACATTGAATACTGTTTTATATCTATCATTTTCATTAATTAGTATTTGCCAATATCCTGACTTTAGATCAAATTTTGAAAATATGCATGTATTTAATAATCTATCTAATAAATCTTTTTTATTAAGTATATGATATCTTATCCATTTTAGTACTTTATTAAGAGGTTTATAATTTATTATTAACCTTGGAACTCCTCTTTTCTTTTCGGCATTATTTTCTACATAGAAAGCTGTACAACTCCAAGGTGAAGAGCTTTTTTTTATTAAATTTTTCTTAAGAAGTTCGTCTATTTCTTTCTTACAAATTACTAAAAGTCTTAAATTCATTTGTATTGGTTGTGCCTTTGTGGGTATTTTATTTTCTTTAAATTCATCCTCATAAGATAAATTTACTATATGTTTCTTTCTGTTCTAAAAATCATTCGGTAATTCACTACAGACTTATTTTTCTATTTGTGATTTAATATTTTTAATTTTTTCTTGTATTTCAGTTAGCAGTAAGCTTTCTTCAATAGCTTTATATTTTATTTCCTCTTTTAGTTGATATAGGAAGTTTTCTTTATTCTCAATTTTTTGTTTTATATTACTAATTTCTTTTATCTTTTGTTTGTCTATAAAATCAAACCGTATTTCATGGCCATCTATATTAGATCTTATTCCAATACTATCAATTGTTAAAGGGTAATGTATACTTAAAAATGGTATTCCAAGAATAATTGCTTGATTTAATCCTTTAACTATTATAAAAGGTAATTTAAAACAATTCCCACTATTACAAACAGCTGCATTAGACAATTTATATTTAATGACTAATCTACTACCATCAGCAGTATTTAGTATTTGTGTAGTTTTATCAAAGTATTTTGTAGGAACTAATCCTACATTAATACAGTTTAGGTCAGCTCCTGAATCTATCATGGCTAAAGATTGAAAACTATATTCATTTTTTAATATCATTTTTATTAGAGTAAACCATTTTTGATTCATGATTCTATTTATTAAATTTAAATGATTATTTTCTAATATTTCTTCTTTGATAGTTCTTGAGGATTCAAGGGCATCCTTAGGTTTATGATTTATTAATAAATTGTTGAATTCTATTTCATCATCTTCAGAAAGATTTTCTTAAAATTCTGTATTTAATTCAAGTATTCTAATTCTATTTTTAAGCTTTTGGACCTCAGTCTTTGCTTCATTAATTTCTTGTTTTAGGTCTGATATGGTAGGTTCTTTTTTAATAGTTTCTCTTTTATTAATTCGCTTCATTATTTCAGAAAAGCTGTATTCTTCTGGTGATTTGATTACTGGAGATGGCTTATTTTTTGCTTTAGCAATTTTTATATATTGCCCTATTTTTTCTCTCTTTTCATCTGAATCAGAAATTTTGTCTACGAGGTCTAAAATTAAGTTTTCTTCACTGGTAAGCATATTACAAAAACAATATTTCAACTGGCTATCAGTTTTAGAACTTTCATTACTGCTATCTGAGCTGGATAAAAATAATTCCTCATCTTTAATTAATCCTGCAAGTATATCATCATCAGAGGCTGATTCTGAACTAGATTCTTTATTTATTTGAGCAATATCATATATCTGGTTTCTAAGATTTTCTTCTATTATAAGGGTATCAATTTTCTTTTTTATTTTACAATTACTTTAATAGTGACAAACTTTTCCACATTTATAACATACTGGTAATTTTCTTTTCCTTCCTTTCTTAAAAGGGGTTCTTGGAGAAATTTTTTTAATAAATTTCTCTTTTTTATTTTTTCGATATTTTGAAAGAGGTTTTCTTTCTGCTTTATATCTTTTATCTTTCTTTTTCCTTTTATATAATTCATTTGGAGAATTATTTATACTATATCCAAATTGTTCACAAAAATCTCCTAATTCTCTTTTCCTAGTCATTTTTTGTTTATCTAACTGTCTTTTTAATTTCATATCAGTGCATAGGGCCAAGCCTTCAGCACATATTTCAACAGACAATTCACTTAGAGTATATAAAGAATAAGGTATAATTCCTTCATGCTTATTTTTTAATCTATTTTTTACCTTTTCTGCAAAAAGGTGAGGTAAACCTGCTATGAATTTCTCTTTCTGCACTGCTATCTTCTCGTAATAGGAGTCTAGAGAAGAAAACATCTTTGTACCATTTATAATGGGAAAGAGTTGGACATCTTAAATTTGAAAGCAAATCTTTTGATCTTGCTTTTAATAAAGCTGTACTCCCCACAAAGTGAAGAGTTATTGTATAAATTAAAGTATTCACTGCATCACTTTCGCTATGTGGTATATCTTGATTATGTTCATTTTTTACGATCCATTGCCTAATAGCATTGAGTATTTGATTTTTTGTGGCTTCACTCATATGGAAGTCCCACCACCCCCGAAGCCAACCAGTAAAACCACAAATGATAGCCTTGGCGATGTCCTGATCACGACTGCCAGATACTTTACAGGCCGTGGCGTACATGGTCATGTGTCGCATTGTTTCTAAAATTTGGTGCTCGGACATTCCATCTATGTTCTAATTGACTATTGTCCTCCTAAAGTAGGACACAGTATGTGATATTAAATCTTCTTCGAATTGTATATCAACTGGTGAAGGTCTAGTATGAAACATTCTTTGCATAGAAGTAGGTCTCCATTTTCTTCCATCATTTATTTTATTAATTTTAGGTATTTCTTCTTCTTTAAAATTATTTTCTATATTAGTTATCATATTTTCATTTTCAGATTCTTCTTGGAGCATCATAGCTTCTGATTGCTCTATTATTAATTTTCCTTTCCCCTTTTCTTTATCTTTGATATTTAGATGAGCTAATTTAGCAATTAATTGTTCTATTAGTTCTTTATTTTCTTCTTTATCTTTAAAATTAAATCTTTCTTTATTTATTTGTGGAGGAGGCTTCAACAACACTCCTTTTTTGGGTTCCTCGGGTTTTACCTGAGGCTGTGTAATAATATTTTCTATTATGGTAGTTTGCTATCCTATGGTTTGTAAATAAAGATTTATATAATTATTTTGTTTTATAAGGTGAGGAAGTAATTCTATTTTATGTATATGTTCTGCAGGGATTATTTTATAAGTGGTAGCTTTAGTTTCTAATTTATTTATCTCCTTTTAGTTGAATACTTTTTTCAGGAGGATGTATACTAGTAATGTCTCCATCACTAGTGTGAAAACTCCTATATTGATTTTCTAAGACATGAATCTCTTCAAATTTTGGAATAAGTATTCCTCTTTCAGTTGGGGTTGGTTTTAACCAATCGAAGAACCCTATAGTATGTTTATTTCTTTTTAGAAATTTATTATATTTTTTATGGATAGCATCAATTATTTTTTGGGAAAATTCATTCAAGTACCAATTTCTTATCTTTGAATTTTCTTTTGATAGGTAATCATTTTTTAATAGTTCTAAATCCATTTTTTCTCTTTTTTGCAAAGTCATGACTTGAAAATCTAAGTCTGTGTAAAGAGAGATTACTATTATTGCTACTTGATGGATTATTGTTTGTTTGTTTGTATTCTGGTATATGTATATTATTTCTAGTTCTTATTAATCCTTGGATTTCTGGTTCTTCTTGTAAAGAAGGCGTTGAATGTCTGGATGGTCCTATTATTCTTTTTGGAGGTTTTATTGAATTATCATCTTTAATAGTTATCTTAGTTATTCTATTATTATTAAACTGGATTTCTACTTCTCCATCTGGGTATTCTATTATCTGGTCGGGGGTCTTGTTTATATGAGTTTTATATTGCTGATTTTCATTTTGAATAGGCCAGTCTTTTGGGAGTACTATTTGAGACCAATCTACTGTTTTTGGTACAATTGTATTTGACTTTTCAATATTTGTTTGAAAAAATAAAGTATGTCCTTTTGTATCTACTTGTATTACATTTGGACATAATGTATTTATAACTTTGTAGCAAATTTTATATACTAAGGCTAGATTCTGCAAATCCTGGATTCATGTCAAATCATTGAGTTTTTAGATTAAGAGTTAGAACTTTGAGTATATTTGGATCACTAAGAGATACGGAATAATTTGGGAAGCAATTAAAATATACAGGGCTTGAGCATAAACTAGATTCTACTATTCCTAGTAAAGAGTCTGTAAACTTATTGTGTCTATTACCTCTTAAACATAGTAAGATAGAATTATTCAAGCCTAATCTTGTCAAAGGTTTTACAGCAATTTGAATTAGTCATATGTGAAGATATTGATATCTTTATGAGATTGTATCACTTTATTAGATAATAATTGGAAATTTTCTTGTTCACTGTGAACCGATAGACTCTGTTCAATAGTCTTTATAGCATATCCTGTTTTTAGTTCAAATTTTCCTTTTTTATAAACATTAGTTATTGGTATCTTAGGAATATTCCAATTCTAAATTTGTTTTTCTATATTTTCTATTACAATTTCTTCCTTGTTTTTTATCCTTAGAGTGTTATTGACTGAACCTAATGTCTTATTTGATAGATTTCTGATAAAATTTTCCATTGAAGTTACGGATGAATACTCTTTAGTCAACCTCTTATGTCTTTTGACCTCAACGGCTCCCTCTGACCTAAACGGTCCTTGACTGGGCGACAACAAGTTTTAACTCTCGGACTAACTTCCTAATGGACTAATTTTTTCAGATTTCAACCTTTTAAGATAATATGCTCAGCTTATAGCAATCTAACGATAAAAGTACTCTATGGCTCTGATACCATACAAAACCAAGACCTATATTTTCAACTTTAGTACTTTTATCAATTCCTACTTCAAATCTTAATTTCAGATACTAGTAGAACTATTTTCAAATACTAGTAGAACTATTTTCAAATACGATCATATTACAATTAATGAGATATTATTTTCAAATACTAGTAGAACTATTTTCAAATACGATCAATATTACAATTAATGAGAAAGGAGCAATATCTAATAGAATCCAACTTGTATAAGTAGTTGCAAATATTTTGATACTAAAGATAAATTTCAACAGCATTCGAGTATAATAGTAATCAATTACAGAACATGCTTAGAGTAAATAAAGAAAAATAAAACTCACTGGTTGCAAATGCAAAAGCTAGCGAAAATCTTCCATTCGTCAGGATAGTAGCTTGGCAAATAACCGATATTACAATCACACATTATTTACAAGATGGTTTATTATACCATCTGTATAATACGAGCAAACATAAAAATTTAAAGAGACTAGGGAACATAAAACAGTACCGTTAACTATCTGTAGAAGATAGTAATCCGAGATAGAAGATACTAGTTTAGAACAGAGATTTATACAAGCGACCTTCACACCAAAAGAATTTACAGAGAGAGCGAGAAAAGGGAGAATGAAGAGAGCAGGACTGAAGAAACTCGATCAGAAACTTTGATGAGAGAATTCGATGCTTTCAATGTTCGACCTCGTGGCCTTTTATAGAGAGCGGACGCCAGGAACTTATTAATTATCTTTTATTTTCCTTTACAGGTGGACGGCTCAATCATGATGGACGGCTGAGTGGAGATTCGCCTTGTCTGACAGCTGGTGGATAGGTTCGTCGGTGGAGAATAACAGATTTAGACGGGAGTGTCGACTGAGAGGACTTCTTTGGACTGACGCATCGGTGAAGAGGGGTAGGTAGAGATGCTGTCGGGACAGGTGGAACTAAAGGTGGAGATGCTATCGGGACAGGTGGCTGGTACGAAGCTTTTACTGTAGCAATATTGTTTTCTTGTGTCGGCAGAATTTCTTCTAGAAACTTGGGCGGGTCATCATTCGGGCTTAATAGAGAGTGGGCTTCTGGGAGAATCCATGAGCAGTTTGCAATTCTTCACTTTATATTTCATTCGTACTTTGTGAGGACATTTTTTCTGCTTCAACTTCTTCTTCGAATATTTGTAATAATTGTTTTCCCAGCTCCTCTTTTGTTGCTTTGGGATGTTGTTTCCTCATTTTTCTTATATATTCCGAAAAATTATTTGGGTCATTAGTTTGAAATATGCTTCGCTGGGAAATTGGAGGTATTGTCTTCAACTTTATTTTTTCGGGTTTTAAGTTCTTGTTATCAATGACATCCCACCACTTTATAGATATTCTCTTTCTTAATTTGGGAACATATTCAAAATTATTAACCATCTTTTCTGAAATCCAATATTCCCATTTCAATATCCAAGGAATTTGGTATATTGCCATAAAATACAGGTGATGATCAATATTTTGGTCCCTTCTATTATATTCTACAAACTTGGCTTTTGATATTTTTAATTATTCTGGTAATATTTGGGATCCTGATCCCCAAATTAAAAACCAATCTCTAAACCAGTTTGAGAATGGCCGTATAATAGACATTTTAAATTGGAGGTACCAAGTATGAGAGTTATTCATATTTTGTAGGGCAAATATTTTTTGCCAGGCATCTATATACTCCGAATATCTATAATATTTATTTTGAAACTCTTGTGCCTAGAGCTTCTTTGTTCTAGCAGGATGATGTCCCCAATCATCATAAGCTAGTATTTATCTTATTTGTAAGTTTGAGTATGCCACCATATTGGTATTTTTATGATAGAAATGAACTAGAGAGATTGAACCTGTTTCTAATAAAACAGCTTCATACCACTCTCTTGTTTTATTTCCATTAGAGGGGTTCAACTGCTTTAATAGGTAAATGTTTGCTACTTTATTTGGATCAACAGTAGCATATTCATCATCAATGAGAATATCTATTAGGAATGCAATTTCATCAAATTGGGATTTTCCAGGGGCTGATTTTTTATTTGGAATAGGAGACTGAAGAAATATTGGGTTCTGGCTAGAATATTCAGGATAGTCTATGGGTCTATTTGGGGAATAAGGTGTTGGTGAAGAAGGAGGATAACTTATTAGTGGGGAACCAGTTGGTGATGCTAGTACTATATCCATTTTCCCTTTTCGTCTGTCTTGGCTAGTCATTATATTTGTATTTGCATTTGTTATTAAGTATCCTTCGTTGGAATTAGCCGGGTCCTAGCCCTCTTGCAAAAATTCACGTGTCAAGGACCGTTTAGGCTAGAGGGAGCAGTTGAGGTCAAAAGACATAAGAGGTTGACTAAAGAGTATTCATCCGTAACTTCAATGGAAAATTTTATCAGAAATCTATCAAAAAAGACATTAGGTTCAGCCAGTAACACTCTAAGAATAAAAAACAAAGAAGAAATTGTAATAGAAAAACTAAGATAAATATTAAAGATGATAATTCAATAAAACCTCAAAAAAGAATAATAGGACGATCCATACATTCAACGTCTTCTTTACAAGAAGAACCAGAAATCCAAGGATTAATAGGAAGTAGAAATAATATACATATACCAGAATACAAACAAACAAACAATAATCCATCAAGTAGCAATAATAGTAATCTCTCTTTACACAGACTTAGATTTTCAAGTCATGACTTTGCAAAAAAGAGAAAAAATGGATTTAGAACTATTAAAAAATGATTATCTATCAAAAGAATATTCAAAGATAAGAAATTGGTACTTGAATCAATTTTCCCAAGAAATAATTGATGCTATCCATAAAAAATATAATAAATTTCTAAAAAGAAATAAACATATTACATGGTTCTTCAATTGGTTAATACCAACCCTAACTGAAAGAGGAATACTTATTCCAAAATTTGAAGAGATTCATGTCTTAAAAAATCAATATAGGAGTTTTCACACTAGTGATGGAAACATTACTAGTATACATCCTCCTGAAAAAAGCATTCAAGTAAAAGGAGATAAATTAGAAACTAAAGCTACCCCTTATAAAATAATCCCAGGAGAACATATACATAAAATAGAATTACTTCCTCACCTTATAGAACAAAATAATTATACAAATATTTATTTACAAACCATAGGACAGCAAACTACCAGAATAGAAAATATTATTAGACAGCCTTAGGTAAAACCTGAGGAACCGAAAAAAGGAGTGTTGTTTAAGCCTCCTCCACAAATAAATAAAGAAAGATGTAATTTTAAAGATAAAGAAGAAAATAAATAACTAATAGATCAATTAATTGCCAAATTAGCACATCTAAATATCAAAGATAAAATAACTAATATAGAAAATAATTTTAAAGGAGAAGAAATACCTAAAATTAATAAAATAGACTATGGACGAAAATGGAAACCTACTTCTATGCAAAGAATGTATCATACTAGACCTACACCATTTGATATACAATTCGAAGAAGATTTAATATCTCATACTGTATCATACTTTGGGAGGACAATAGTCAACTGGAACATAGATGGAATGTCTGAACACCAAATTTTAGATACAATGCGACACATGACCATGTACGCCACGCCCTGTAAAGTATCTGGCAGTCATGATCAGGACGTCGCCAAGGCTATCATTTGTGGTGTTACTGGTTGGCTTCGGGGGTGGTGGGACTTCCATATGAGTGAAGCCACAAAAAATCAAATACTCAATGCTACTAGGCAATGGATCGTTAAAAATGAACATAATCAAGATATACCACATAGCGAAAGTGATGCAGTGAATACTTTAATTTATACAATAACTCTTCACATTGTGGGGAGTACAGCTTTTTTAGAAGCAAGATCAGAAGATTTGCTTTCAAATTTAAGATGTCCAACTCTTTCCCATTATAAATGGTACAAAGATGTTTTCTTTTCTAGACTCCTATTACGAAAAGATAGCAGTGCAGATCATTGGAAGAGAAATTCATAGCAAGTTTACGTCACCTTTCAACTCTATATTTTCAACTTTAGTGCTTTTATCAATTCTTACTTCAAATCCTAATTTCAGATACTAGTAGAACTATTTTCAAATACTAGCAAATTTATTAAGAAATATTAATAAATAAATATTAATAAAAAACTCTAATAAATCCAAAGTATATCAAGACGATCAATATTAAAATTAATGAGAAAGGATCAATATCTAATAGAATCCAACTAGTATAAGTAGTTGCAAATATTTTGATACTAAAGATAAATTTCAACAGCATTCTGGAATAATAGTAATCATTTACAGAACAAGCTTAGAGTAAATACAGAAAAATAAAACTCACTGGTGGCAAATGCAAAAGCTAGAGAAAATCTTCCATTCGTCAGGATAGTAGCTTGGCAAATAACCGATATTACAATCACACATTATTTACAAGATGGTTTATTATACCATCTGTAAAATACGAGCAAACATAAACAATTAAAGAGACTAGGGAACAGAAAACAGTACCGTTAACTATCTGTAGAACATAGTTACCAGAGATCGAAGATACTAGTTTATAGTAGAGATTTATACAAGCGACCTTCACCCCAAAAGAATTTACAGAGAGAGAGAGAGAAAAGGGAGAATGAAGAGAGCAGGACTGAAGAAACTCGATCAAAAACTTTGATGAGAGAATTCGATGCTTTCAATGTTCGACCTCGTGGCCTTTTATAGAGAGGGGACGCCAGGAACTTATTAATTATCTTTTATTTTCCTTTACAGGTGGACGGCTCAATCATGATGGACGGCTGAGTGGAGATTCGCCTCGTCTGACAGCTGGTGGATAGGTTCGTCGGTGGAGGAGGACAGATTTTGATGGGAGTGTCGGCTGAGAGGACTTCTTTGGACTGACGCATCGGTGAAGAGGGGTAGGTAGAGATGCTGTCGGGACAGGTGGAACTAAAGGTGGAGATGCTGTCGGGACAGGTGGCTGGTACGGAGCTTTTACTGTAGCAATATTGTTTTCTTGTGTCGGCAGAATTTCTTCTAGAAACTTGGTCGGGTCATCAATCGGGCTTAATAGAGAGTGGGCTTCTGGGAGAATCCATGAGCAGTTTGCAATTCTTCACTTTCTATTTCATTCGTACTTTGTGAGGACATATTTTCTGTTTCAACTTCTTCTTCGAATATTTGTAATAATTGTTTTCCCAGCTCCTCTTTTGTTGCTTTGGGATGTTGTTTCCTCATTTTTCTTATATATTCTGAAAAATTATTTGGGTCATTGGTTTGAAATATGCTTGGCTGGAAAATTGGAGGTATTGTCTTCAGCTTTATTTTTTCGGGTTTTAAGTTCTTGTTATCAATGACATCCGACCACTTTATAGATATTCTCTTTCCTAATTTGGGAACATATTCAAAATTATTAACCATATTTTCTGAAATCCCATATTCCCATTTCAATATCCAAGGAATTTGGTATATTGCCATAAAATACTGGTGATGATCAATATTTGGGTCCCTTCTATTATATTCTACAAACTTGGCTTGTGATATTTGTAATTTTTCTGGTAATATTTGGGATCTTGATCCCCAAATTAAAAACCAATCTCTAAACCAATTCGGGAATGGCTG